>NC_057712.1:106071722-106119843 GCF_004010195.1 Chiloscyllium plagiosum | reverse complement strand
TGCTGAGGAGGTTTACCAGGATGTTGCCTGGTATGGAAGGAAGATCGTATGAGAGAAGGCTGAGGCACTTGGGGCTGTTTTCATTGGAGAAAAGAAGGTTTAGGGGTGACTTGATAGAGGTGTACAAGATGATTAGGGGTTTAGATAGGGTTGACCATGAGAACCTTTTTCCACGTATGGAGTCAGCTATTACGAGGGGGCATAGCTTTAAACTAAGGGGTGGAAGTTATAGGACAGATGTTAAGGGTAGATTCTTTACTCAGCGAGTCGTGACTTCATGGAATGCCCTGCCAGTAGCAGTGGTGGACTCTCCCTCTTTATGGGCATTTAAACGGGCATTGGATAGGCATATGGAGGATAGTGGGCTAGCGTAGGTTAGGTGGGCTTGGATCGGCGCAACATCGAGGGCCAAAGGGCCTGTACTGCGCTGTATTTTTCTATGTTCTATGTTCTCTTCCAGCACAGTACAGGCCCTTTGGCCCTCGATGTTGCGCCGATCTGTGAAACCAATCAGAAGCCCATCTTACCTACAGCATTCCATTATCATCCATATGTTTATCCAATGACCCTTAAAATTGGCGAGTGTACTACTGTTGCAGGCAGGGCGTTCCACACCCTTACTACTCTCTGAGTAAAGAACCTACCTCTGACATCTGTGCTATATCTATCACCCCTCAAATTAAAGCTATGTCCCCTCATGATAGCCATCACCATTTGAGGAAAAAGGCTGTCACTGTCCACCTTATCTAATCCTCTCATCATCTTGTAATGCAGAGCTCTTTGTTTAGCTCTGGTTTAGCTTCAGGACTTGCTTGGTAGATAATTTCAACCTGTCTTTGGGCTCCAATCCAGATTTCTTTTGTCAGCTTTTACTCCCTTAGCCTTCAAACATTCTCAAGGTATTCACAAGATGGTGGAGCTATCTTTCTGGTGGGCCTGCACTCTCCAGGCTTTCTGTAAGTTTCTCTGAAGCTTTAGACTAATGCCACCTTTTTTTTTCCAGATTCCATGTTTCCATAGTAAAGCACAAGTAAAGACATGAAAATGTGTTGCTGGAAAAGCGCAGCAGGTCAGGCAGCACCCTGAATGCTTTTCCAGCAACACATTTTCAGCTCTGATCTCCAGCATCTGCAGACCTCACTTTCTCCACAAGTAAAGACATGGTGATTGACGGCTGAGGACGAGATTCACACCCTCAGCTCTCCATTTCATATTACTGCTAGCCAATGGTGCAGACTGCAAATGAGCAGACAAAAACAGAAAGCAGACTAACCTATTCAATCATCACAAGCAACCCCTCACACTGACCTCTTGGTCATACTCTGAAACAGCTCTCAGAAACTGCAAATTAGCAATTTAGCCAGACAAACTGTTTTCATGATGATGATTGAGCAATAAATATTGCTCCAGACACAGAGGAAAACTCTATTTCTCTTCTTTGGAAATGTGTTGATCTTTTATTTACACTGCAGAGAACAATTGAGGACTTGGTCCAATTTCCAATGCAAAAAACAAAATCACTGTGATATCACCCTTTTGATTTTTGCTTTCAAACTCTGGAGTGATACTAGCTGAGCGACAGACAAATTGAGCGACCTCTTAACAAGCCAATAGTTGTCATTAAAAGTCTATCCCCCTTAAGTCTACATTATACTGATGCATACGTTGACTCAGATACCTTTCACCGCAGTGCTGGTAGGATCAGTTTATTGCCAGATTGATAACAAAATAAAGCTTGCCTGACACTCGCACCTAAGATAGCAGTAGCTTATTGGAAAACTGTGTTTGCACTGGCTCAACAAAAGCAGGCAATGTTTTGGTGATTTTTCAATCTGCTGCCCACCACATCTGAGGATATGCCAAGCACTTGGGGTATCTAACAACTTCACTCAAACCATTTCTTGGATCAGTTGACACCACTTTGCAACATCACTGCTCAAGTTCTTTTCTGTCTTTCATTATTGTAATCTATTCTTTTCTTGAATGATATCAGCAATTTCTTCCACTCATCATTCAAACCCATCCTCTGTTATGCTGATAATTCCACTTTACATTCATCAGCCTTTTTCAGATTGCATGCCCTTCATGCCCATTGCCTCCAGTCCTTTCAGAGAACAATGACTGAATCACTATCTTGTTCTCCTCTGTGCCCTTCAATGCCACAATGAAAGTTTACCTTCTTTGAATTCTTCAGAGACATAGAGACTAAATCCCTCATTGCTTGTAGGCAGCAGCTCACAGAGAATTACTCTTTGTTCTCCTATCCAATTTTGAGGGGCATTTTTCATGTGACTGAAAGGACTTTCATTAAGCTCCTGCCAAAAAGCAGCCTTCTGCATTTTCTTTTGTCCATTTAGATGGCACTTCTTAATCTATTCCATATATACTACTCCTCAGCCTTGTGGGGAAAAAAAATACACTAGCAATTACGTTTGCAAGAGAACCTGCTTAAATGTCAGCACCACCATTCTTTTCAATTGTACGTACGTTTCCCTGAGCCACACGAATGAACAATGTAACTCAAATGCCACTATGTTTTGTTATTAAGAGTATGTTCTAACTATGTTCTGAACTGAAAACTCACTACAATGCTCTCTGGTTGAAAAATCAAACTAGTATTCTTCAGGGAAGTCAACTATTATCCAGTCTAACTCCAGTTCTGTGCTAATATCCTAAGGTCAACAAGTGATTGGCAAGTCTTGTCCTCATCCTTTTCCTTAACAGGAACAGACAGGGTAGATAAAGATAAAATATTTCTACTGGTTGGAGGTTCTAGAACTAGGGGGTATAGTCTGAGAATTAATGCCAGATCATTCAGGAGAGCTGTTAGGAAGCTCTTTGACACACAAGGCAACATAGGTGTTTGGAATTCTCTTCCACAAATGGCAATAGATGCTAGATCAGTTGTTAAGTTTAATGCTAAGATCAATAATTTTTTGTTAACCAATCTATTACAGGATATGGGCCAAAGGCAGGTCTATGGAGTTAGGCTACAAATCAGCCACGACCTCATTAAATTGTAGAACGAGCCCAAAGGGCTGACTGGCCTCCTCTTGTCCCTATATTCCCATCAAATTAAAGCCAGTCCTTGTGTGGGGACCTGCACCAGAGTAGTCAGGGCAAAGTCTAAGCTTGTGGTTAGAGAAAGCAAGACTAACAAAGCTGTCAGGATAGACACTGAGAAAATAGTTGAAAATAATTGAGGACAAAAGTCGAAGAGGCTTTGAAGTAGATAAGAGCACAGGGTTTTTTTAGTTTAGTCATGGGATGAGGGCATCACTGGCTCAGCCAGCATTTATTGCACTCATCCCTAATTGCCCAGAGGGAAATTGAGAATCAACTACATAGTTGTGTGACTGGAGTCACATATAGTCCAGACACAGTGAGGATGGCAGATTTCCCCTCCTTAAGGGACATTAGTGAACCACATGGGTATTTATGACAGTGATTACATGGTTACCATTAAGTTGGCTTTTGTCAAAAAAATTTTGTTTCAACATCTGTCATAGTGGGGTTTGACTCCAGAATATTTGTCTGGGGTTCCAATTTACCATGTCAGTGTAATTATCACTATACCTCTCAGCTATGGGAAGAAAATTGAATATTCAAGTTTAGCATCATCAGGATTTAAAATAACTCTAAAAGGTTAGAGTACTCTGCAAGCCAGTTCTGAAGAATTAAACAAATTAATAATTGTCGATGGAAATAACATGGCAGAGTTGGAAATGAGTATTGTACAGGATTGGGAGTTTAATATTCCTTTTCTGTTATTTTATACTAATATAATGATACAAGTCTTCCAATCAGCCTCAGAACACTTTTTTTCCAAATTCGGAGATGCCGGTGTTGTACTGGGGTGTACAAAGTTAAAAATCACACAACACCAGGTTATAGTCCAACAGGTTTAATTGGAAGCACACTAGCTTTCGGAGCGACGCTCCTTCATCAGGCACCTGGTGAAGGGGCGTCGCTCCGAAAGCTAGTGTGCTTCCAATTAAACCTGTTGAACTATAGCCTGGTGTTGTGTGATTTTTAACTTTTTTTCCAACGCTGACCAAACACAGAAAGAAATTTTACTTTTGTTCCTGTAATTTGCACAGCCAAACTTCCAATCCTAGTCGGTGGAGAATCCTTGTTGGGAGCAGAATCCATTTAGAAATCACTCTTTGCTGCAGAAGCTGCAGTGTTCTGGTTAGTAACCATGCAAACATCACTGATCTTTTCACTAGTGTTAGTGTAAGCATATAGTTGAAAGTACAGGTATAAAAATGTTTAGGGTGACTAAGAAATGTGGGAAAGTGGGTAAGGTGAGTGGCTAAGGTAGGATGGTGGTCGGAGGGTGAGATAACAGCAAGATGGTAGGTGGGGAGCATGGTGAATGGTTAGGGTGGCAGGTGGGTGAGCTAGGATTTGGGTCAGATCGGAAGGACTTCCCAATCAGAAGTCTCGGTCTCAGGGGAGGTTGAGGGGGCAACCAGGTGGTGGACTCTAGTCTGATTGGGTTGTGGGAGAGTCAAAGGCTGTTCAATTGTACCATTGCCTGGTGTTACACTCAGATTTTTCTCACCATTGTACAATCTATCCAGCTAAGTACAATGGACAGCCTGAAAACTCCAACTGTAATTCAGAGTCAAAGGATAGAGTCTTACCTGGGCCTTATAGAATCATAGCGGTATACAGCACAGAAACAGACCCTTCGGTCCAACTCATCCATGCTGACTAGATACCAAAATTAATTTTGTCCCATTTGCTAACATTTGGCCCATATCCCTCTAAACCCTCTTATTTATATACCCATCCAGCTGCCTTTTAAATATTGTAATCATACCAGTCTCCACCACTTCCGCTGGCAGCTCATTCTATACACTCACCACCCTCTCTGTGAAAAAGTTGCCCCTTGGGTCCCTTTTAAATCTATCGCCACTCACATTAAACCTATGCCTTCTAGATTTGGACTCCCCCACCTCAGGGAAAAGACCTTGGATATTCACCTTATCTAACCCCTCATGATTTTATAAACCTCTATAAGGTCACCTCTCAGCCTCTAATGCTCCAGGAAAAATAGCCCCAGTCTATTCAGCTTCTCCTTATAGCTCAAACCTTCCAACTGTGGTAACATTGTTGTAAACTTTTACAGAACCATTTCTAATTTCACAACATCCTTCCTATAGCAGGGAGATCAGAATTGCATGCTATATTCCAAAAGTGGCCTAACCAATGTCCTGTATAGCCGCAACATGACCTCTCATCTCCTACACTCAATGCACTGACCAATAAAGGCAAGCATACCAAACACCTTCTTCACTATCCTATCTACCTGGGACTCCACGTTCAAGAAACTTTAAACCTACATCTCAAGGTCTTAGTGTATTAAGTGTATGAGGCCTGCTCTGATTTGCCTTTCCAAATGCAGCACCTCACATTTATCCAAATTAAACTCCATCTGCCACTCCTCGGCCCATTAGTCCATCTGATCCCATTTTACTCTGTGATAACCTTGTTCGGTGTTCTCTATACCTCCAACTTTGGTGTCATCTGCAAATTTATGAACCATGCCTCCTATATTCACATTGAAACTTTAAAAATAAGTGATGAAAAACATTGGACCCAGCACCGATCCTTGTGGCACAGATGTAAGGTGAAAGAGGAAAGATTTAAAATGGTCCTAAGGGCAAATGTTTCACGCTGAGAGTGATGTGTGTTTGGAATGAGCTGTTAAGGGAAGTGGTGGATGCTGGTAAAACTACAACATTTAAAAGGCATCTGGATGTGTATAGGAAGAGCAAAGAGGGATATGGGCCAAATCAGACTAGATTGATTTAGGATATCTGGTTGATATGGACAAGTTGGACAAAAAGGTCTGTTTCCATGTAGTACATTGGGCAGCATGGTGGCACAGTGGTTAGCACTGCTGCCTCACAGCGCCGAAGACCCGGGTTCAATTCCCACCTCAGGCGACTGACTGTGTGGAGTTTGCCCATTCTCCCTGTGTCTGCGTGGGTTTCCTCCGGGTGCTCCGGTTTCCTCCCACTGTCCAAAGATGTGCAGGTCAGGTGAATTGGCCATGTTAAATTGCCCGTAGTGTTAGGTAAGGGGTAAATGTATGGGTATGGGTGGATTGCGCTTTGGCGGGTCGGTGTGGACTTGTTGGGCCGAAGGGCCTGTTTCCACACTGTAATGTAATCTAATCTAATCTACATTTCTATGACGCTATAACTCTATAATGACATTTATCACAACTCATTACATTATATGTGACACTGCTGATTTGTGAATGATCTCATTAAATGCTCTTCCTAACTTATTATTATGTAGCGTCCTTCCAATCCCACGGAGCAAACTTGACACAGAATTCTCAATGTGAGAATTCTCAAAATCAGTCTGGGTACCTGGTGACTTCAGCTCATCACTTGTTTGAAAGAAGCTCAATGTTAGACACGAGGCACTAGCATCTCAGGGCACACTCCAACCTTCTCCAAACCCTCCTCACCATTTCTCCAGCTGGCTGTGACTACACTAGCTCAGCTGGTAACTTCTCATCAGGCAGGCTCTGGTGTCTCGACCTCCTTTTTTAGTTTGGAGTCAGAGGCTGTCCCATCATCACCTCATCCAGCAGGACTTCCAGGTCCCTATTCATTGAGCAAGTCATCAATGGTTACTTGTCTGCCATGTCCAGGGCAAATGTCTGGAACTGTGCAAGGCAGCAATTGATTGATAGCGCTTTGTCCAGATGCACAATGTGTTTTAAAGATCAGACCAGTGCTAAGGATGCCAGTCAATTCTGGATGTCCTACCAGTGGTGAGTAGTACCAGGGGGAGAATGGGTGAGAATCAGATGGGAGGGGGCCCATGAGGGCATTCAGGGGAGTGGATAATTATGAGGCAAGGTGAGCATGATACAGTGAGAAAACTCACTGCACCTCATGGAGAGAAACCCTCCACTGAGTCTGACACTTAGTCCAAAAAATAGTAAAATTCTGCCCACAGTTTGTTTTGGAGAATCCCACAAATTGTCCTTCAGAGTTCAAACTTCACAGGCAATTCCCACAGAGTCAGTGCATCAGGACCTTTGCAGGTCTTCATGGGTATTCTGGGTGGTATTGTTAACCTCTGATGTTCCAGAGGCCAGAATGGATCAGTCAGATAAAGAAGGGGAGATGATTATGGTCAACAGTATTTAAATTCTGACAAAATACTGAAGGTGTGGGTAAGGTTTAGCAGAAGGAGAGTAAATGGTACTATCATTTCTCCTCAGTATGGTGTGCATTGCAGACCATACCATAGGCATTAAGGTAGGGGTAATAGATGCTGACATCCCCCAAATGAATGATAAGAACAACCATGAAAATAAGAGAATTCATGAAACTTTTGGACTGTTTTACAGTAAGTGGATGTTGTGAGTAATTATACAAGTGTTGTGATAAGCTGAAAGTAGGTTGATGACTCTTCTTTTTGCCCTCTCTTTGTTTGATCAAAACAGCTTAACTTGTTTTTACATGAACATGAGAAGTTAGTCATTTCAGAAGTGATTTAATTGTTGACACACTTTGATCAAAAAGTACAAAAAGGAGAGGTTTATTGAGGTTAACAAAGGAAAAGGTTACCTTCATTACACTTAAACTCCATAAAGTAAAATAATAGAACACTCTTCAGCCTTCAGATAGATACACACACACTTGCCCACACATACAGACTGCACAATATGGAGGAATAGATTTGTAATTTGGTGACTCAGCTGGCTTCAGGCTAATTTCAATCGTTATGGTGCTCTTGAGTTAACAAAGTAGGTGACTGAATGGATTGATCTTCATGAAATAGATTGCATTCTTTTAAGAAACTTTTGTCTTCAGCAGGGACAATCACAACCAGGAAACATGGCTTGAAGCTTATCAGGTGAGCTGGATCGAGAGGGAAGAAGAAGAGACCCTACTTTGATTTTCGATCTACACATTTCTCCTCAGTTCTGCTCTCCTAAGAAAACACAGTCATAAAGGTGTTCAGCACAGAAACAGGTCCTTTGGCTCATTGTGTCTGTGCCTGTCAAAAACAACCACTCAACTTTTATAATCTCATTTGAATGCACTTGGTCTATGATATTGTAAGTCCAAGTGTGTATAGTATTGAAATGTTATGAGGGTTTTTGCCCCAACAACCCTTACACGCAATGAGCTCCAGATTCCCAGAGGACCAGAAACCTGCTTTAAATCGTAGTTAAAAATCACACAACACCAGGTTATAGTCCAACAGGTTTAGACGGTCGTGAGACAGGTTAGTTTTACCCTACTGATGTTGTGTTGTTGAAATAGTAATCCTGCTCAGTACGAGAGGAATCGCAGATTCAGACATTTGGTGTATGTGCTTGGCTGAGGAGTCAATGGTGTGAAGCTACCATCTGTGGGATTATGACTGAACGCCTCAAGGTCAGAATCCCGCCCAAATGTAACGATACCCTAGCGTCATGGATCACTGGTTGGCCAGGATAACCGACTCCAGTCGGTGCGTATCGCCATTCGATTCTGGTCTGGAGTGCGGCTGTATGGGCGCTGCCTCTCTCCTTTACTTGCACCTCATGTTCATGGGGAACCTGGTGCTAAATCATTTGTAGACGACCTGATTCTGGCTCAGGGTTTCGTAAGTAGCAGAGCAGCTACCTCACTGCGATCTATTGAAAGTCATCCCTCGAGCCAACCTTTTGTAAAAAGAAAGAAACAGGAAAAGAAGAAAAAAAAAAAGTGGGTGGCACAGTGGCACAGTGGTTAGCACTGCTGCCTCACAGCGCCAGAGACCCACATTCAATTCCTGTCTCAGGTGACTGACTGTGTGGAGTTTGTACATTCTCTCCGCGTCTGCGTGGGTTTCCTCCAGGCGTTCCAGTTTCCTCCCATGGTCCAAAATAAAATGTGCAGGTTAGGTGAATTGGCCATGCTAAATTGCCCGTAGTGTTAGGTGAAGGGGTAAATGTAGGGGAATGGATCTGGGTGTGCTTCGGCGGGTCGGTGTGGACTTGTTGGGCCGAAGGGCCTGTTTCCACACTGTAAGTAATCTAATCTAATTTGAACGCATGAGCTTTCGGAGCACTGCTCCTTCATCAGGTGGTTTTGGAGTATAAGATTGTAGGACACAGAATTTACAGCAAAAATTTACAGTGTGACATAACTGAAATTATGTCTTGAAAAAGATCTGGATTGTTTGTTAAGTCTCTTAAGTAACAATCCAGGTCCTTTTCAATATATAATTTCCCAAGTCATGAATTTTGACTCTCATGTCCAGTGGTGATGCCATCCTCAAAACTCCTGGATGGGATTTACTATCGGAATATGACATTTTGTCCTGGGACCTAAGATGCTCGGTACCATTCACTTCAAAGATCAGAGAGATCATCACCTGAATTTGACCCTGTGGTCTGGATTTTGCTCTCAACCAAGTTAAACTCATAGTTACAATTATGACTCAACTAGGACTAAATTACTTGGGGTAGCAATCATCAATCAAGTGTTAAATGCCCTTTAAAATCTGAGTTGTTAACTGATATTGTTCTGATTGGAACAGCAATAAAAAATCTAAATGGTTTTCAGTTTTTTCTAAGGTATGAAAACAGCAATGGATCCATAAAGACATGTTAATACCAGTTAGAGTGCAGCTGATTCAGAAGTAGATATAGAGCTATGCAGAGGACAGGTTTGAAACAGTGACTGAATATTTATTTCCATCATTGACTGTTATTTTACCAAGAAGAAAAATACACTGTACGGAAGGAATTCAGATGAGAGAGTAATGTGTTCAGCGCTTGTAGTTCAGGCAAGACTAATGAAAGGCAACAAGAAAGCAATCCTGGCTGACACAAAGTCCTTTCGATTTACAGAGAAAAAATGATTGAAAACTGGATTTCATAACACACTTCTGATTGAAGGAGTTAAAATTAAGTACTAAAGGTCTTGTATCTTTGAATTTTAGTAACTTGTGAAACACTGACAGATATATCTACAGAAGATTGGAGAGCTACGGAGGACTATCTAATACACCATAATAGTACCTGCTAATAGACTATTGTCTAAAGCAAGCATTTGAATCATAGAGTAAGTGCAGCACAAAATGAGCCATTCAGCCAATCAAGTCTATGCTAGCTCTCCATAGATCAATCCACTCAATTCCATTCGCCTGTTCCATCCTCATAACTCTGTGGTTTTATTTCCTTCAAGTGCCCATTCAAATTTACTTTTGAAATCATTAATCTCTTTATTTCTACCACCCTTGAAGGCACAACTTCCAGATCATTGTTAAAAGTCGCACAACACCACCAGGTTAGAGTCCAACGGGTCCAACATCAGCATCTCCACATCACGACTTCTAGATCATCATCACCTGCTGCAAAACAAAAGTTCTTCTTCGCATCTTCCCTGTGTACTTAACCGAAATAACTTAAATCCGTCCCCCTTATTGTAAAGGCCACTTTTATTGTTTGCACTGTGGATTAAAAAAGGTGGGAAAATATGCTGCTTTAAACCAAGGAAATTATGGAAAAAGATTTTTGCAGTTTTAAAGATGAGTCCATGGAATTCATTGTGAGTTTATCTACAGTATTGTCTTATTCAAGCACTGGGGGCATCAGGAAAGGGGAAGGGGTAGTGAAGCCAGACAATTGAGCTGTATGAGTGTGGCGGTGGGAAGTGGGGGGGGGGGGTTGCGGGGGAGGGATGGTGAATGTGGGTAAATTTGTTCTCACAATTTTGTCCATTGACAGTGTTTTGGTTGGTTTTTCAACCAAGATGATTTCAATCCGTCAAGCCATGTAGGAGGTAAATGTTTAGGGAACCCTCTTCCAGCTGCCTCCAACACAGTTACAACCTTTCGTAAATTGAACGACCAATTATGTGCACAATACTCAAGAAGTAGAGCAGCAGGGCACTATGTAATGAAATATAATCTCCTGATGCTTGTGTTTAATTCCCCTTAAATTATATCATTCTATTAGTTTTCCCAATTACTCACTGTACTAGCAGACTAAGATTTTTGTAATTCAAGCTCCAAGGCACCCAGATCATTCTGCATCTCAGTGCTCTGCAATCACTCATCATTTAGACAGAGTACTTTTAAATTCTTCCTTATCACTGGATTCAGCGAGGCAGTGGGACCTGCAAGGAAGCAACTAGCACAGAATTCAAAACAAAGTGGAAATAAAAACAAGAGGAACACAACAGGTAAACTTTAGCTCATTGGTTGGTGAGAAATTATTGCTAAGGTTTGTCTACAAATTGGCATAAATTAGAGAAGTGTATATTTTTAAACAAGTAACTGTACGTGGATGTGATTGAGAAAGTCAGTTCCAAAATAATAAGGTAATTAAAAAGTAAGGTAAGCAAAGCTAAGACTTGAAACAAAGTCCAGAGCCAAAAAGCAATGACTCTGCATTGCAGTGGGAGTACAGTAAGGGAAAAGTAGGAGAAAGTGAGGACTGCAAATGCTGGAAACCAGAGTTGAAAAATGTGATGCTGGGAAAACACAGCAGGCCAGGTGGCATTCGAGGAGCAGGAGAATCGATGTTTCGGGCATAAGCCCTTCTTCAGGAATGTTCCTGAAGAAGGACTTATGCCCAAAACGTCGATTCTCCTGCCCCTCGGATGCAGCCTGGCCTGCGGAGTATAGTAAGGTCCCTGGCATAATTAATATTCTTTAAAGGGAATAACTAACATATTAAAAACCTGTGGTATGCTCCTCCTGTGCTGAGAGAGAGAGAGAGAACATGGAGACAATGGAATAGGTAAAGGTCTGCCTCGGAGAATCAATAGCTGCTACTGGGGACAGTTAGTGTCTGACAATAGTTGTTTGTAGCAATAAGATGGTGTGTTGAAGTGGCACGCTACAGGAAGCTCAGGCTCATTTTTGCAGATAGAACAAAGGTAGGTTAATGATATCATCGGTTCTGCGTCCCTCTCTAGTCCAGAATTGGAAAACTTCATAAAATTCACTTTCAATTTCCACACTCTCACCTTCACCTGGTCCATCTCTGATTCCTCCCTTCCAGTCCTTAACATCTGCTTTCATTGGCTGGCCACTAATATCGACTACACTCCCACTATTACCTTAACTGTACATTTTCACATCCTGCTTTCTGTAATGACTCGATTCCATTCTGCCAGTTTCTCCATCTCTGATGCATCTGTTCCAATGATGACCGCTTCTCCAAAATGTTCACTCTGTTTCTCAGTCCAGGACTCCCACCACTGTGGTTGACAGGGCCCTCAACCATTTCTGACCCATATCTTGTACCTAAGTCCTCCCCTTTTTTCATCCCTCCTACAACAGCAATAGCATCCCTGGTTCTTACTTACCATCCCACCAACATCCATCTAAATCATCATTAGCTGCCATTTCTGTCACCTCCAGCAGACACATATTCCCCTCCCCTTCCTTATCAGTAACACTGGGATCATTCCCTCTGGGACACATTTGTTCTCTCCTCCTTCAGTCATAACAGCTCCCCACATCACCCAACACTTGCCCATGTAATCTTAGAAGGTACAACTTTCTTCTTAATTTCTATTAATTAATGGTCCCATTAGCAGCTTTTGATTTTCCCAGGCTGACCTCTACTCATTCCTTTATCTGCACAACTGCTGTTCTCTCTCTCTGGGCTCCATCTCCACCTATCGTTTACTCCTCCCCCCTTCCCCCACCACATTATCAGCAGAAATACCAGCCTTTTCCTAGATACAATCAGTTCTGAAGGGTCCAAAAAGTTAACTCTGCTTTCACTACACAGGTGCTGCCAGACCTGCTGAGTTTTTTCCAGCAATTTCTATTTTTCTTTTTAATTTCCAGTATCCATAGTCCTTTGGCTTTGTTAATCAAGAATCTTGTTGTGCAGGGTTCCTTAGAGAAAAGCAACTATAATATGATAGAAATCTTCATAAGATAGAGAGTGAACCCGTTGAATCCAAAATTAGGTTCCTGAATATAAACAGAGGGAACTATAAGAATTGAGGTGCAAATTTGAAAGGATGGATTGGAGAGTTAACAGTGGATAAGCAATGGTTCCATTCAAAGAACATGTTCATAAATTATAATAATTATTCTTCTCTGTCTGGCACAAAAATAGAAGAGGAAAGGTGGCTCCACGTGGCTCAAAAAAGCAATTAGGAACAGAATTTGATTCAAAGTGGAAACATATAAAATTGCCATAAAAAGCTGCAAGCCCGAGGATTTGGAACATTTCAAAATTCAGCCAAAGGAGACAAAAAGATTGGCAAAGAGAGGTAAATTAGAGAATGATAGTAAATGTGCAAGGTTGATGACTGATTGTGGTCATGCTCTTGGACTAAGTGTGGACCATGTCCACAATTAATGGTATCAGGACCTCCTGAACACCTTGACTGGATTGAGTACTGGCCATCACCAGTTTACAACATGACAACTTGGTTCAACAAATATGCCAAGGTGTTTGTCATGCAGGCAGTGACACATGTTGTCGGTATTAAACTGATACTTCAGTATGCTGTACATACTGAAGTATCCATGCCCCTCATCCATGGACAGACCCTTACAGACAAAACAACTTGTCTGTTGGTCTGCATCCAGCTCTGCCTGCAGCACTAATGCGCACATTGGCATAACACGCAAGGCAAGCCGAGGATGGTACGAACACACAAGTACAAACTGAATGAATGCTAAGAGAGCAAATGAGCAGCACTAGGATCCATCCTGGTCCAATCTGTGAGCTGGATGCCCTTTCTTTGGTGCAAACTGACTCTGCTACAGCCTTTCAATGTGAGTTACTGGTGCATCCTGCAGAGCAAGCCTGTGCTTCTTAGCAGCTACAGTTGGATCTGAGCGGTGCTATGATGTTTGTGAAGAGTTGGTAAATGGTAGATGCCATTTCCATGTGTGGCTGTGTTGTAAAACATGAGATGCTGTTTGGTCTGAAGCCATATGGAGGTTGTTCAGAGCAGACAGGAGGCTGACGTTGCCGGGTACCCACTCTGATTGCCCTCTGGCTATTTCTCCATGTCTACCTTGTTTGGAGAATTTAGTAAGGTGGAAAGCTGAATACTAACGAGGAAAGCTTTGATGTTAATCAGGCATTTAACAAGCTCTCACTCCTACTATGTTGGCAATGTGCTGCTTAGCAAGAAACTTGCTTCATTGCTCGACATACACATAAAAGAAGACACGAGATCCTCCCAACATTGAAATAGACCTCAGCAGATTTCTTGTCTAATTCTTCCACAAATCTCACCATCGCTCACATCACTCTGAGCCTTTTAAGAATCTGCCCGTGGTGTGAGTTCTATTCTTACTTATGTCATTGTACGTTATACACAGTGGTGGGTGTTCATTAGATCAGTTGGTTGGATGGTTAGTTTGCAATGCAGAGTTTGCAATGGGTTCAATTCCTGCAGCAGCTGAGGTTACCATGAAGATTTCACCCTCTCAACCTTGAGGCACAGTGACCCTCAGATTAAACTACCCACCAGTCATCTCCCTCTAATGAAATGGTATCCCCATGGTCCACTGAGACAATGACTTCATATTTATTAACATTGCATTCCATCTGCCACTTTGCCCACTCACTTAAAGTATCCATGTTCCTCTGCAAAGGAAACCTTGCATCCTTTAGAAAATATTTGGATGAGCATTTCAAATATTTTAACATGCAAAGATATGGGACAAATGCACAAAATTGGGATTAGTGCACCTCTAGTGGTAGTAATGAGTGTATAGACTCGATGGACTGAGGCCTTTTTCTGCGCATGAATCTATAATTCTATGACATACAGAAAGTGTCTGCAAGTGAGGTCAGTACCATCTTTCCCATAATAGCACTTGTCAAAATACCATGTATCTGTCTTAAAGGTCCAGCCCTTTGTCTCCTCCTTCCTTTGCTTACTGAGAGAATGTTTGATGCTCTTAGGAGTTCCATTAGACTCCTCTTGTGAGCCTCATTTATCTGCTAAATATTTGTAGTCAGCTTCAATCATATGGTAAGATATTAAAGGTAAGAAATCTATCCAACATGTCAGGGTCAAGTAAGAGTGTTTTTTTTTAATGTGAAGTTTAATCTCAGTTCTTGCTCTCGTGGAATTGCATAAGAGATTTGAGAGGCCAAATGGCCTAATCTGTCCCAACTTACATTCTGATATAGAACAACATAGGCAACATTTAAAGAAACATTTTTTGAGATCTAACTGAGTTGAATGTATCTAAGTTGAGCAACTATTGAATGTATCAATGTATTGTTTGGGATAGTATTCCTGGAAATTTGCTTCTGGTCACCATTGGTATTATTGCTGCCCTCAATTGACTCCTCCTCCCTAACAACCTTACCACTCGTTAGACTACAACTTTAGACTACAGCTCACATAGGATGGAAAATGATTGAATCACAGAAATATTGCAGCATAGAAGGAGGTCATTTGTCCCATTGTGCCTGGCCTGGCTCTTCAAACACGCGCCCAGAGCTGAGCACTTGCTTTATCACCATGCCCTTGCATACTATTTCCACCCAAATATGCATGCAATGCCCTCTGGAATGTGATTAACTCTGCTCAAAATGTTTTCCATCTTGGGCAATCCAGCTGTTTAGTTGCCTCCCTGTTCTCAAGGAATTTTGGTTGTCGATAGCACAACTTATTTTCTTGCTGTGCCTTTGTCTCAGGGATACAATAGACTGCATGTATTTCACGCCAAAAAAACGAGGACTTTAACAGAATGATTAGTTACATTATTATTTCATTTCAAAATAAATCTTGGGTCTTGTCTTCAAGTAATAAAAAAAACTCAAAGCAAAACATTATGGGAGATAAGCTCTCCTTGCTAGCTGTTACTGTGAAATGAAAGGTGCACTGCATCATACTGCCTGAGGAAATGCTTTCTGCAAAATGGAAGACATGACCCCTTTTACACTGTAGATTTGTGGGTTTGATATTATTGTAATTAAAGTGTCTCTCAGGATAGAAAAAAAATGTCTCTTTTCTCAACAGGGGGAAAGATCTGCTTGCCTTCAATGCACTTTTTAGATCAGCAACCAGGAAGTGATTCTTTTCTTTACCTCTGTCCCAATCCCTTAAATTTTACCTTTTTAAAGATTGGCAGTGGGAAGTATGAAGACTTTGGGGGATAAAAGAATATATCCTTCACAGATAGTGAAAGTTTAGAGCATTCCAGGAGGAATAGAAGATGGCTGTTTGATCAATCAACTGCACCTGATGAATGGAACTTGAAATAGTGCAAAAGAACCAGGAGAACTGAGAAACACATCACCTTCTGAAAAAAACTTGTAATGAGCTTCGCAATTGCCATCATATCTCATACCTCACTCACGATCAGTGCAGTACTGCTGAGGATTATCTGAACCGTGTGCCAGCATGTTAGGGCAGGGAACTACACTTGCAGGGTGAATCAGCCAAAGGGGAGAGTGCTGTACTATGTACAACACAGTGAAATGACAGGAGAATTTGACATTCAGCTGAAATTGTAATCTCTGCAAAAGCCCTGTCATCACAATCTCAAGCCTACTTCAGCTCGGGCAGTCAGTTTACAGATAGGCAGTTGGATTTTCATAAAATCCAATTTTCATAATTGGGACTTGCATTTAGTGAAGACTGGGCTCTGTTGGTAAACTGTCATTTCCATTTTGCATCGCAATATATAGGGGTTGGTAGATGGGAAAAACTGAGGTCCATCAAATTCCATTTAAAGTCAGCAAACAGGAAAATCAGCCAGGATATAAAACAGCTGACCAATTGGCTAACACTCATTTTCCATGAATACGAAAGGAAAATGGAGTAGATGCTAGAAAGAGATACAAACTTATGATCAAATTCTAATAGTTTGAAAGTAGTGATGGAAAAGGATAGACAGGATCTAAAAGTTAAAGTTCTAAATTGGAGGAAGGTTAATTTTGATGGTATTAAGCAAGAACTTTCAAATGTTGATTGGGGGCAGATGTTCTCAGGTAAAGAGATGGCTGGAAAATGAAAAGCCTTCAGGAATGAGATAACGAGAGTCCAGAGACAGTATGTTCAGGTTAGGGTGAAAGGCAAGGCTGGTGGGAGGAGGGCATACTGGGTGACTAGAGAAATTGAGGTTTTGGTTAAGAAAAAGAAGGAAGCATATGTCAGGTATAGACAGAAGAGATCGAATGAATCTTTAGGTTATAAAGACAGTAGGAGTATACTTAAGAGGGAAATCAGGAGGTCAAAAAGGAGACATGAGATAACTTTGGCAAATAGGGTTAAGGAGAATCCCAAGGGATTTTATAAATATATTAGGGAGAGAACGGGACCCCTCAAAAATCAATAAGGCAGCCTATGTGTGGAACTGCAAGAGATGGGAGAGATACCAAATGAGTATTTTGCATCAGTGTTTACTTTGGAGAAGGACATGGAAGATATAGAATGTGGGGAAATAAATGGTGACATCTTGAAAAATGTCCATATTACAGAGAAGGAGATGCTGGATAAATCCCCAGGACCCGATCAGGTGTACACAAGAACTCTGTGGGAAGCGAGAGAAGTAATTGTTGGGCCCCTTGCTGAGATATTTGGATCATCGATAGTCACAGGAGAGGTGCCACTGTTTAAAAAAAGTGGTAAGGAAAAGCCAGGGAACTATAGACCGGTGACCCTGACATAGGAGATATAGCTAATAAGCTTGCAAAATCGATGGTGAAGTGGACAGCAAAGAAGGTTACCTCAGAGTACAATGGGACCTTGATCAGATGGGCCACTGGGCCGAGGAATGGCAGGTGACATTTAATTTAGATAAATGTGAGGTACTGCATTTTGGAAACACAAATCAGGGTAGGACTTATACACTTAATGGTAAGGTCCTGGAGAGTGTTGCTGAACAAAGACACCTTGGAGTGCAAGTTCCTTGAAAGTGGAGTCTCAGGTAGATAGTATAGTGAAGAATATGTTTAGTATGCTTTCCTTTATTAGTCAGTGCATTGAGTATAGGAGTTGGGAGGTCATGTTGTGGCTGATGGGACATTGGTTTGGCACTTTTGGAATATTTCATGCAATTCTGGTCTCCCTCCTTTCGGCAGGATGTTGTGAAACGTGAAAGAGTTCAGAAAAGATTTACAAGGATAGTACCAGGGTTGGAATGTTTGAGCTATAGAGAGATATTGAATAGGCTAGGGATGTTTTCCCTGGAGCATCAGAGGCTGAAGGGTTGAATACCTTATTGAAGTTTATAAATTCATGAGGGGCATGGATAGGGTAAATAGACAAAGTCTTTTCCTTGGTTTGGGGGAACCCAGAACTAGAAGCCATAGGTTTAGGTTGAGAGGGCAAAGATTTAAAAGGGACCTAAGGTGCAAATATTTCATGCATAGGGTGGTGCGTATGTAGAATGAGCTGCCAGAGGAAGTGGTGGAGGCTGGTACAATTACAACATTTAAAAGACACCTGGATGGGTATATGAATAGGAAGAGTTTAGAGGGATAAGGGCCAAGTGTTAGCAAATGGGACTAGATTAATTTCGGATATCTGTTTGGCATGACAAGTTAGACTGTAGGGTCTGTTTCTGTGCTGTACATCTCTATGACTCTGTAAATGTAAGATGTGAAATATAGACAGAGATTGCTGGACAACACTCATTGTCTGTGACAGTTAATGTTTCAAGTCAGATTGGGAAAAGGTTGGAGATGCAGTGCATTATCAGTAAATAGAGGCAATGAAACAAGGCAGAGTGGTGAAAGACCAAAAGAAAAGGCCTTCCACAGGGTGAAAGGCAGGAAAGATTAGGGAATTATGCCATAGGCAGATGTACATAGTACTGATACAATTAAAGAGATAAAAAGTGGGTCCACAGGAGTGTAAATAGAAATAGTAGAATCACAAATGCTTACCATCTGAAAGATGGAAGCATAGGTTATGATCTGAGATTTCTGAACTCAAATGCTGAACCTGGACAGATTCATTGATGGATGAGGCATTGTTCCATGAGATTTCATTGAGCTCAACTGAAGTAGTGCTGGGGGGATGGACAGAGGTCAGTGTGGAAATAGGACAGAAAATGGAAAGGACAGGAAACTAGAAGTTCAGGCTCCTGCTCTGGCAGAATGGAAACATTTAAGAAATTGGTTACCCAAATTATCTAATGGAGAAGAGTCCCGATTGTGTGCAGCAAAAAACAATGTACTGAGCATAAAGAGATACAGGTAAAACCTGTTTCACTTCGACGGACTGCATAGAACCCTGCATGTACCACAAACACACCACTGACTTTATCTCTGCATCTCAAACTATTATTGGGAAATCCAGATTCCACATCATCCAAATTCAGACATCCCCCTCCTCACAATGAGACATGTGGCATAGTGGTAACTCCAGCTTCAAGACCCAGCCAGGAGTTGTCTTTTTCGGAAGGAGTACCTATGTCGTTCGACGAGCTGATGATTAGCTGGGAAACATTGTACCCCATTCTCACAACAGTCCCGATTCATTAATTACAGTTTGAAAATCCAACTGCCTATCTGTAAACTGAGTGCCCAAGCTGAAGTAGGCTTGAGATTGTGATGACAGGGTTTTGCAGAGATTACAATTTCAGCTGAATGTTGAATTCTCCTGTCATTTCACTGTGTTGTAAGTACTACAGCACTCTCCCCTTTGGCTGATTCACCCTGCACAGTGTAGTTCCCTGCCCTAACACGCTGGCACACGGTTCAGATAATCCTCAGCAGTACTGCACTAATCAGGAGTGTGGTACGAAATATGATGGCAATCGCAAAGCTGATTACAAGCTTTTTTTTGGAGGGTGATGTGTTTCTCAGTTCTCTTGGTTCTGTTGCACTATTTCTCGTTCTGTTCATCAGTTGCAGTTGATTGATCAAACAGCCATCTTCTATTCCTCCTGGAATCCTCTAAACTTTCACTATCTGTGAAGAATATATGCTTTTATCCCCCAAAGTCTTCATACTTCCCACTGCCAATCTTCACATAAGTGAAATTTATGAGAAAGAGAGACAGAGAGAAAGAATCACTCCTTGGTTACTAATCTAACAAGCATATTGAAGACAAGAAGATTTTTCCTCCCAGGTGAGAAAAGAGAACAATTTTCTATCCTGAGAGACACTTTAATTATAATAGTTTCAAACCTACAAATCTTTAGTGTAAGATGGGTCATGCCCTTCATTTTGCTGAAAGCATTTCCTCAGGCAGTATGGCACAGTGCACCTTGCATTTCACAGTAACAGCTTAGAGAAAGTCACTATGTGCCAAAATCCATGCTCCTGTGAGCTCTGCAACATCCCTCCCTATTAATTTAAGAACAGTTGTATTTGGGGCAGCAACATTGTGAGCATTTGACTCAAAATTTGTTTTAAAAGTTTAGATTCTTTGAAAAAAGTGCACTGGCCTTTGTGTCAGGCTCTCTGATTAGCATTCCTCAATGACTGGACCTCTGTCTCCCATCACTGAAAGTATACTTAATGTGCCATTTTATTATTTTAGCTGCTCTAGGTTCACGTCGATCTGCACGAATGTGAAGAAATGGAAGTGTCAATGTCATGACTGATAATTGATACATTACACAGTCAATGTGAACTCTATTCATTAGATCCTTTTTTTTCAGTAGCAGAAGTGAATCATTGCCAGTTCAGACTCCCAGGAAGACCGTACATGGCATTGCTGTAACATCTTGGGCTTTGGAATCACTCCAGCTTGTTACTGTAACTGAGAAACCCAAACCAGGTTCAACTCCTTCTGTCAGGCATTTCCTTGCAGATTACCAGCTTCCCTTCTTCTCCATTTGACAACTCGATTTTCGATGCATCCATTGACACTTATCTGGTGGTCAGGTGAAATTCAGGCATGCTTCTTTGCTTCATATTTGATGCTGTAATGTTTTTTTTTAAATGTTGGCAGTGATATAAGTCAGCATGTAACATTTTTTAAAAGTGCTATAGCTTTGCTGCTCGGCATATTTTCAAATCTCCCAAATGCAGCTGTCAGTCAAGGGTAATACCTGAACACTCCTGAGAGTCGGTGCACGTGCTGTTCCCTTGGTTACTTATGTTGGTGGTGTCACGTAATGATACAGTTCTGTTTGGCCTTATGCAAATAAAGTTCCCTGTGATCTTTTTTTTCTTTTTGAAGTGAAATAAGTATCCACAATGAGCACTTGCATTTTGTCTCCTTATTTCAAGCATTTCATTATTTAATTTCAATTTACATTCAGTTTAGGTTCAAAACATTGTTTCAGAAGTGGATACAAAAAGAATATTTGCCTGTTTGAATATACAAAGTTGTGATAAAGAAAGGTTATTTTAATCCATTCAGCGGGTGGGGGCTTGCATTTATTGCCCAGCCCTAATTATCTTTGAAAAGATGCTGATGAACAGCCTTCTAAAATAAAAACAAATCGTCCTTATCATTCCAGTCCAAACTTCTGATACTAGTCAACGATCTCTACTTGGGTAGTTACTTGGATGCAGTACCATCCCAAAGTGATTTCTTCTCCTGCTGGTCTTGTAATTTAACATTTCCTTTACCATGTGAGGAACTGCACAGGAAAATAAAAAAGCTAGCTATATCTTTAGTAGCAATTCAGCGTCACTCCATACACACATATATAATGTCACAACAGTCCTAATAGGTTACATCAGTTACATTAGCATTTTACATTTTTGGATTACTTCGTTGTTTAATGTCCTTTTGATATTTTCAGCTTTGACCTTACAGACTCTTGTGGGTAAGCCCTGAATCTCTGTTTTCTTCTCTCACTCAAGCACAGGGGATGAATGCACTTCTGAAAAGTTCATAGAATCATAGGGCATTCAACAGGGAGATCAATAACTGTGGAAGAAGAGCTCTCTCTTCAACCCACAATCGATTCTTCTCCTTCAAATAATGTGGACACTGTGGAGGAACCGTGGAGGTTTCACTATAATAGCTGCTGACCCACAGAATGAAGTTTCTGTCATTAGATGCTACCTGTACACTCATTGACACAGAAACCTGTTTAGTTCAGTTCGCAAGTACCAAATGAGTACATGGAATGATCTTACTATTCAAAGAGGAGACATAGGGATTGTAAGAATTATGGTCCTTAAACCTCTTCTAAATAAACATGGGGAACTGTCAGCATCTATTACATCTCTATCCCCACTGGCTTACCAGACTGATGACTCACACTTCCGGGCACCTGCCTTGCTGGTCGTGGCCCTGAATTCCAGGCTGAGTAAGGAAATTAGATTACATTGTGGAAACAGGCCCTTCAGCCCAACAAGTCCACACCGACCCGCCGAAGCGCAACCCACCCATACCCTTACATTTACCCCTTACCTAACACGACAGGCAATTTAGCATGGCCAATTCACCTGACCTGCACATCTTTGGACTGTGGGAGGAAACCGGAGCACCCGGAGGAAACCCACGCAGACACCGGGAGAACGTGCAAACTCCACACAGTCAGTCGCCTGAGGCGGGAATTGAACCCGGGTCTCTGGCGCTGTGAGGCAGCAGTGCTAACCACTGTACCACCGTGCCGCCCAAAGCTAGAAAGTGGCTGATGGAGGATGTGATGTCCATCCTGGTGAAGCGTTCTTGCTTTATCTGCTTTCACGTCACTTTACTAAAACACTGCAGGTTACCTGTTCAGTGGTGATTAGTTCTTGAGCAATATCTAACCCTAGAAATCTGAGCAAAACAAAGAATGTTGTGCTCTAAATAGGCCATTTCCCATCAGCAAGTCAAAAGCAGGCATTATTAACCTATGTAAAGGGCCTATTTCCTACTTTTGGGTAGACCCACAAGATGCCTGAAAAGTAGATGGGCGGCATGGTGGCACAGTGGTTAGCACTGCTGCCTCACAACGCCAAAGACCGTTCAATTCCCGCCTCAGGCGACTGACTGTGTGGAGTTTGCACGTTCTCCCCATGTCTGCGTGGGTTTCCTTCGGGTGCTCCAGTTTCCTCCCACAGTCCAAAGATGTGCAGGTAAGGTGAATTGGCCATGCTAAATTGCCGGTAGTGTTAGGTAAGGGGTAAATGTAGGGGTATGGGTGGGTTGCGCTTCGGCGGGTCGGTGTGGACTTGTTGGGTCGAAGGGCCTGTTTCCACACTGTAATGTAATGTAATCTAATCTAGATCTAACTCAATTTTTGAGTGTAGGATTGGAGTTGCCAAAATTGAGCATCATTTTACCACAATAATATGAGTAAAATAAATTTAAATTTCTAACACGTTAAGTACAAAGCTACCTCTTCACGGTGAATGACTTGATTTGACAAGTCTCTCGATGTGCTTGAGCCTCTCACAGATTTACAAATGTACACTTTCAGGGGTGGTGCCTTTGAGATGAAGTGTTAAACCAGAACTCTGATTTCCCATTTAAGTTAGCATGTATAAATAAAACCATAGCACTGTTTTGGAGAAGAGGAGGGAAGTTATCCATGATGTCCAAGCTATTCCCTCAACTGACATTACAAAACCCAGATTATTATTATGTTACTGTTTTCAGGAGGTTGCTGTGTGCAAATTGGCTGCTCCAATTCCTGTATTATTCCATAAGTGCACTTCAAAAGTATGTAATTGGCTCGAGAGCGTTTTGAGTAGCCGATAGCCATGAAAGGAATGACAGTGCACTGATTATTATAAATGGAATATTTCAGGGTCTTTGCAACTTAATTTCTATTGCTATTTTGAATCTGCTTCTTCACTGAAATAATGCAGTGTTTAACTCTCCTCCATCCTGCCCAAAGAAGATCCATTTGTTAATCTCTTTATAAATTGCAATTGCATTATAGTCATTTAAAATCGTGAACCTGACAGTCACTCACATACTTTCCTGTGTATATTGTTACTGAAGACTCAATGCCACTAGTGACTGCTGATGTAGATATTCAAAACAGATTTAACCAAGTAACCATATGAAAGTTTCAATCTCATCCAAGGGAACACTGCCCGGAGACACTTTGGACTGGATTCTTTCAACCTAACATGGGGCCAAACAAATGTCAAGCAAGCAAACATGAAGGTGTATGTGTCTTCATGCAAAGTTCACAACCCCCCCACCCCCTATCTATCACTGACTACTTTGATGTCATGGGAAATAGGCAAAATTGTAAACTGCCATAAAACACTCCCTTGCAGGCTCTGTATTGAGAGTGACCACTTTACATTGCTCCCAATTTGCATGGAATTGGGCTAATTTCTGAAGCCAACATAGTTCATTCCTGCTCAAAGGTACCATGAGCCATGTGGGGAGTGATGTTATAATGGCAGTGTTGTATGATAAGTTACATACATTTTTAATACAGTTCTTAAGACTTAACTGACCATTAAATTGACCAGCATTGTGAGACTGGAAAGGTTTTCAAACACACTGTCCAGAGAATAAAGCCCCCACCACTTTGAACTGTCTTGATGATCAGATTTGAATGTTTCTGTAGTCACCTATGATGCAATCTTCTATTTGAATAATATTTTAGACATCTCTTCCCAATGCTATTACACATGAACAGATAGCTGAGATCTTTCAATTACTTTTAAGATTGTAATGAATTCAGTATGGGAGGGATTGTTAATACATTGTTCAAAAATAATAATGGTGTCAGGTCAGCAGGGGTTGTTGATATAGTTACAAGATGATTGTGAGCATATTTATTTTGACAGCTTTATGACCAGTTAACATTTGCAGATGAGGGTCACATGGTAGGGACAGGGAGGGGGAGTGAGGAATGAGCAGGATATTAGGAATATTCAGGGTGAGTGTTTTGGCCCTTATACCTATCTATTGAACTGGTCTGATGTCCCAGTGAATGGTACCTTAATCTCCCTATCTCAACATCTGACCACCTGTTTTCCCATCACCATCAGTTTTGAAGTTAGCAATTCTAACTCTAGCCAGCTCTTGACTCTGGTAAAATAAATGATGGGTAGGCATGGCCACTGTAATGAGGGATCACTATGCAAGGTTATGGCTTGAATCCCAATTACCACCTCAAAGGTGAAAATCCAGCCAAATGGCACCACTTTTGTGTTTTGTGTTATCTTCCTTCTGTGGATGTCTCTGATGCTGCACGCTGCCTTGTGACAGTAAATTGCAATGATTCCCCAGCGCTTACTGAAAGAATCTGAAATCACCAGACCGAGGGTTCATTCAATTGTTCTATCTACCTAGGGAGTGTGAACTATTTCCTAAAATGTTCGGGGTTACCTCCAGTCTGGGCTGTCTCATTAACACAAGTGCCAGCATGGAGTTTTAGCACAAGAAAAGGGCAGGCTTTTATTCCCTCTTACAAACTGAAAACATTTCTTTTTATTCTACAAATTGAACTGTTTGTTGTAAATTCACAGCACTTTTTGATATCTTCAGCACCTATAGGGGAATAGGTGACATATGATGTACTTACCAAAGAAATCACTTCCTTCTGTAAGCTTGGGTTGGCTTATGGATCAGAAATAGTAACAAAGGACAATCCTTAAACAAGAATCAGAATGGAAGGTCAATAATTACATTAAAACATTTGGACAATCTACATGGTTTAAAAAAAATGAAAAAAAAAAGCTTTAAGAGTTTATATGACTTCTAAAGGGATCAGTTGTAATTTTTGGATGATGTGCCCTTCTGGCCCTTGACCTGGAAGCAGTACCAATAATGATTAAATTACAACAAGGAGGCTGTATTTCATACAACCACATATAAAAATCTGTACAGGAAAGTTGAGATGGTGCTGGAAGAAATATAGCATATCTGGTGAATAATGCAGTTGGATTAATGTTTATGCTAATGTTGCATGTGATGACGAATTGGCTCAATCCATTAACCAAAGGGGATTGGAATTCTAACTGGAAGAACTACATGGCTGAAACTGAAATCATGTCGCTGGAGTGGACTGTCACTAAATCAATGCAATTTCCTCTGTTAAGAGTACCAACTATTCCAAGGACAATCTATAGTTTATATTGGTCATGATTTTCCTGTTAACTTACATATGACCATTTGAATTAGAATCTGAATGCTCCATATGTATTTGTTCCTACCTGGGATAACTGTTCACCCTTGCTTATGAAGAATCTAATTCTACCTTAGAAATATTCAAAGGCACTGCTTCCCCCACTGTTCAACAAGGAGAATTCTGAAGATTCACTGTATAAAAGGAAAATATCCTCATTTCCATGTTAATTGGAAGACTCCTTATTTTTAAGTGAAATAAATTCTAGAATTTGCTTTGATTCGAGTATCTGTAAAAGTACAAGTTGCAAATTATCCAGTAATTTGTTGTTTTCCTTTTCTGTTGGTAAATTTGCATATTTTGATTCATCCTCCCATACCCCTACTGTCAATTTTTAGGTAAGAAACACGCTTCAGCCCGTGAAGATAGTGCCAATGAATTCAAATATTGCTGTCGCTCAAAATTAAGAATGACAACAGAATCTGCTGGAAACATACAGGGACTTGGGATAGCATCTTTGGAGTCAGATAATTTTCCATCAGGATTGAACCATGTTGGAAATAAAATGGCTTTTTAACCGATAGAAAAAGAGAAAAGAGAAAAATAGAGACGAATAGAGAAGAATAGAGAAGATAGAGAAATGTCTGTGATGTGCGATAGCGCGCACATCATTAAAGGACAACAGGGGATGATGCTGTGAACCAATATATACAGATCGTGCTTCAATCAGATTCCAAACTCAGTTTGCTTCACTGTCTTAATAGCTCAAATGCTTCATGGTTGTTTGCATATAGTTTAATGCTTCACACTTGAGAATAATATATTCCTGTGCTATTGAATAATAGTGTTGCATTTTGTCATGCTGAAAAGGTGGATTCAATAAGTAGCATCTGTTTCACTATCAAAGCATATTCCATCCTAAATTTGTAAACTGAAAATTAATTCAGTTAGAAACTGTGCCTGAAAGACTTGACTTGGTAGAAGCCACATGGAAGGACAAAATCTCATAGTCCCACTGCGGTCTTGTCTGCCAGTTGGACTGCCAACAACAAGCTCGTCCTGCCTGCTTTTAGGAAGGTTCATCGAATCACACGCCTAAGGATCTCCCTTGAATTTGAGAATCCAGGAGACAGAGAGACCTGCCTACTGGGAGTTGCTGGCAGCTCAAATCTGGAAGCTTTGAGGAGGCCAGGATTGCTGCAGGAAGGACAGGTACCAAAGTCCCAGGCTTGCAGAGCAATGCAGGCTACAGGCATGTAATGTTTAGGGAGTGATGGACAGGGAAATGTGTGGAGAGGGCATGGTTTGACAGCAAGGGTAGATGGACATCTCTCAGTGGGCCACCATTCTTCAAGTTCCATTTGATCAAAGGATCTTTTTCTCAGAGATGACAAGGCAGCCCAATGCTTTTAGATCCTGTGTAAGGCCCATTCTGACAGAACTCTCCATTGCAACTGAGTTAATCCTAACAATGATGCCCTTAAGTGGTCATTAATTCTCCACTTAAGGGCTCAGTTGGAGGGACTCAGAGAAGGTCAACCATGGGCCATCCTCCTCAGAATTGAATCTCAGTGCTGTTGGGACAGTGGCAGGGTCCAGGTGTGTCACAATCCTGCCTACTTAAATGTCTTTCCCTTTCCAAGTTGCCATCAGTTAAAGCAGAAAATTATACCCCAAACTTTACAGTGAAGGTTGTGTATAAAATACTTGCAACCATTGCATCTATATATCGACACTTGCTATGCTTTTAAACACAATGGATTTTATTCAGAACTCACAGCTACAAATAAAATTGCAATGTGTAGCTGGTCCAAATTCAACTATAACTCCTGTTCACAAAACACATTTGCGAACCTTGCAGCATGCTCAGGGAGAAAAAAAAACAACTTGTTTATTTTGAAATACTATGGCCAGAGTACAAGTGCACATGCCATGAAATAATCTTTGTTATTCTAAAAAATTCCTCCACTGGCGATTTGTGCAAGAAAATATATATTTTTTTTATTTCATAAAAATCATACACAAACAGTAAGTGCGTAGTATGATAGATACAAGATAAATCGCTTCATGCAGTCAGTTACAATTTTTACTTTGAATGAAAATGGTTGTAGAATTTGTATTATGTTATTCACCTGATCCCCAGCAAGCCCGTGACTCCACACTTTACACTTAACCATGACACTCTGATAATCTTATGCATAGGTGAAACTTTCTGCCAGACAAAACATATTCCAAATCTACTTACTATCTATGTCGCTTGCAACAACCTAAAATGTAAGGAGTGAGATCTGATAATTATTCTCTGTTGACAAACTGATATTTTAACTGAGAACTTAACTTGATCTGAACAACTTCATCATTTGGACTACTATTGCAGAGGCCTCAAACATCTGCAGTTTCAAAATATTACTTCAGAACTCAATCAAATATCAGCAAAAGGATGCATCCCCAGTGTAGGCGCTGGGATTGTCAATGTAAGATTTCAGTCATTCGGGTCATTTGAATGGGGTCAGGGTTTTATTCCTGTATTATTATGTCTCAATGGTCACCTTTCTCATCCCATAACTACATACAGGCTGACCCCAGGTTGCAAATGAGTTCCAGCTTTGAGTCCGTTTGCAAGTTGGTTTGTATGCAAGTGGCAACACAATGCAGAGTAATATAAACTAGCCTTTCATAAGTATAGTAAACATTCATATGCTAGATGTTTAAGATTGCATCGCTGCATTGGATTGAGTTCATAAGTATGAGCATTTGTCAGTCAGACTCCTATTTTGTGACATAGAGAGGCCAACCATATCTTCCATTTTTATAGTGCATTTAAAATTTAAAATTGGCATTAAGCTAAGGAGGGGAATATTAGATGAGATGACAATAAAGTCTAAATCTAAAAGAGTAAGTTTTAAGTAGCATCTTAAAGTATGAAGGAAAGTTAGAGAAATGGAGAGGTTGAGAGGGGAAATTTCCAAACCTCTGAGTTAGATCCCTCCTGAAAGATAGCAATACCAGCCCCATTGCTTCCATCCTATTTTGCATTTATGTTTTTAAAATATTTTGCTTTGTTTTTGGTGATTGGGATCACAATGCAGACCTGGAACAAATATGTATTGTTAGGTAGGCAAAAGTGAGGACTGCAGACGCTGCAAACCAGAGTTTAGATCAGAGTGGTGCTGGAAAAGCACAGCAGGTCAGGCAGCATCTGAGGAGCAGGAAAATCGAGGTTTCGGGCAAAAGCCCTTCATCAGGAAATCACTTACCCGATGAAGGGCTTTTGCCCGAAATGTTTATTTACCTGCTCTTCGGATGCTGCCTGACCTGCTGTGCAACATTCTGATCCAAAAATATATAAGTAAGGATCCAGCATATCTGGGTCCCACACTAAATCTTAGCCCTTCCTCACCCTGGTCAAGTTTACATTGATGGGTGATTCAGAAGAGCAGTAGATTTTTATCGACAATCCAAAAAACCTGCGTAATCATAACTACGTACATTCTTAAAATCATGAAAGAGCATGAAGACTTTACTGTACATTGCACTTTTCAACATCCCAGGCAATCCTGTAACAGCTTGACAACTAATTAAGTACTTTTGAAATATCATCAAGAGAAGTTATGAACTGTAACAGCCAATTTGCACATGGTAAGATCCCACAAATCTATATAATAATCAGATGTTTAGTTTTAATAAGTTTGATCAAAAATAAACATTGGTCAAGATACCAGTGATAATTTCCTTTCTACTTTTTGAATTAATACCACAAAATCCCTTTATTTTTCCTGAGAGGTGAGACAGGACATTTTTTTTAGTATTCCATTGTAGGATTGCATCTCACATTTCAGCAGTACTACACCAGCTGAGACACAAAACAGTCATTCTTCGATACTTACTTGTTATGACCAAGTCATTCGCATAAATATCTTCAACAGATTTTGCCTTTTCATTTCAAAATTATTTCAAAGCAATGAATAATAACTTTATTTTCTACACAGATTGGGGTGCATGCACCTTGGTCGATGGAATCTAATCCAAAACCACTTTACTTTGATACCTAAGAGAATGTTGAATCATTGGACATTTTGTGCCAACATAAGCTAATGGCGATCTACCTTATATAGTTTCCCAAAGTCCCTTCCTCAGGTACTCTGGTCAAGCAGAGGAATCTCACATCAAATAGTCATAGAGTCATAGAGTTATACAGCACAGAAACAGACCCTTCAGTCCATCTTCTCTGAGCCAACGACACATCCCAATCTGACCTGGTCCCATTTGCCAGCACTTGGCCCATATCTCTCTAATCCCTTCCTATTCATATACCCATCCAAATACTTTTTAAATGTTGTAATTGTACCAGCCTCCACTACTTACTCTGGCAGCTCATTCCATACACGCACCACTCGTTATGTGAAAAAGTTATCCTTCAAGTCCCTTTCACCTTAAACCAATGCCTTCTAGTTCTGGACTCCCCTATCCTGGGAAAAGGCCTGACTATTTATTCCTATCCATGCCCCTCATGATTTTATAAACCTCTATAAGATTACCCCTCAGCCTTCAATGGTTGAATTGGAAACTATTCTTTGGGTGGAGGGTTCAACCTTGGGTTAAAACGCTTTCTGTTGACATGAATGGGTGGTCGGTAGGCCTTCCCAGCAATCTTACAGATGCCTGTTACAGAGGCTGTTGTCCCTCTTCCATGTGATAGTCAGTTCTAAAGGGGACATTTGGTGTGGCCACTGCTCAGGCAGGCTGCAGATCTGCTGCCTTCAGCAGGGAGGAGAAGAAAATCCTGAAAAAAATCGATGAGCCAAAACTGAAAACCTTCCGAAGTTATTGCTGGTGGTGGAGCTGCGGTTTTTCTTGTGTGGCTCCTTTTTTGTCTTAGCCCCCCCTCCTGGCCCCAAAGCTGGTGTTTGAAGACTGGCTCTATTAAGCTGTAGGCTTCCCATCGTATAGAATGAGGTGCTGGTTTGATGTTACCCATTGTCAGCAAAATGAAAATGACCCTTGATAGATCTTTTACACTATTATAGTTCCAAATGGCAGGACAAGACTTTATATTTATTAATTCAGTGGACATAGATATTGATATCTGAACCAACATTTACTGACTGTCCCTAGCTGCCCTTGATGAGGTAATAGTGAGCTGCATTCTACAACTACTGCAGTCCATGCACTGTTGGTTAACCCACAATGCCATTCGGAAGGAAGCTCCAGGATTTTGACTGAAGATAGTGAAAGAACAGCAATTTTTTTTCCAAGTCAGGATGGTGAATGGTTTGGAAGGGAAAATGCAGGTGGTGACGTCTCCCTGAATCTTCTGTACTTGTCCTTTTAGATTGCAATCGTCTAGGGTTTGGAAAACACAGTCTCAGGATCTTTGGTGAATTTCTGCATTGCATCTTGAAAATGCTACATACGTCTGCCACTGAACAAATGCAGTGGAGGGAGTGGATATTTGTTGATGTGATGCCATTAAGTGGGCTGCCTAGTCTTGGATCATTTCAAGCTTGTAGTTGGAGAAGCTCTCATCCAGACAGGCAAGGAGTATTCCATCACACTTCTGACGTGTTTCCAGATTCTTCCAGATGAATGATAAGAAAGAGACTGAAGAAATGGTTTTTATTATTTTTATGGAAATTTAGTGTAGTAAGTGAAAGATTGTCCATTTTGCTAAAACAAAGGCACTGATAATATTAAAATTGAGTCTGAACGGCTTGACAGTGCAATAAAGACAATTATGGGTACAGGACACTAAGGTTTTTACTATTTAATTTGAGATAAATTAAAACATGTTTTAAAAATCTTTGTTGATGGGCTTGTGTCTCTTGATTGAAACTTCTGCTTTGAGGATCCACTCCCATTCATTTAGAGATCCGCAGTTCTTATCTCACTTCAGGGATCTTTATCAATGTCAATGTTTTAGTTCGAGAATTTTAAAACCTGAGTTGCCTTATAACTAGGCTTGACTTCATGTTCGCTGCTTCATTAGTCCAGGCTGCTCCATCACTAGCCTAGTAAAATAACATGTACATACCTTTACCCAGTATTTAAGTATAGTCAGCTCTTCGAAACCACGATGGTTCCGTTCTTGTGCATCCCCACGTTATAGAAAAACAGTGCTTTAGAAACAGTGTTTAAAGTGCTGAATCTGTAATTGTGCTATAACTAACACAGCTTTTAAAAGTATATGCTTTAAAAACGTTCCCAATTCATCAAACGTGTAATAGCGAATTCGCACTGACAAAATGCGCATTATAGCAGAACGACCTGTACACTAGTTTCAAGTGAGGAACAGAGGAGGATGAAGGAAAGGAATACAGTATGACTTTTAACTTCAGGAGACCAAATGCATCGGCCACAAAGGTCCTGTGAACATCTCGGAGAGAAGCTCTTTGCTGGAAGGCTATGTTTTGTTAGCAAGACCTGTGACCTTGTCAAGGCAACTCTGCCAGCAAGTTGTAAAAGAAGCAATTACACTCAACTTTTCTATCACAGGCTCATTTCAAATAGCAACAGGGGAATCAGTGTAAAATAATCTGGAGTGTTATCCAAGCACACATTGACCAGTGACCAACATTCCTTATAGCAAATGGATCAATTGTTTGATGGAACAGCAGGGTCACTGCCATTCAGTTGCATTGCATTGCTAAACTCCCCAGAGGACACCAGAACAGTTACTTGAGAGTTAATCTATAGTTGAACAGTGGGAGGTACTCAAAGAGGTACTGGGGAGCACAGGCTCAACATGTTCCCTTGAGGGTGAAATGATGGAGCAACAAGTCCAGAGAACTATGGATGTCTAAAAATATTCAGGACTGAATAAAGAGGAAAAGAGGAATGTACAATAGGTACAAAGGGAACAAAGCAATGGAGGGTTGAGAAGGACGTACAGGGGGCATCTCAAGAAAGCAAAGAGAGGATATGAGAAAACATTGGTGGGTAGAACAACAGCAATATCAACTTCTGAGCAAGATTTCTGTTACTGTTACAAGTGTGAGACAGGATTTTCAACATGTGTAGGGCTGAGGACAAAGAGGAGGAACTGTCTGAGCGTGGAAGTGACATGAGATGGAACCTTTCCACCTTGGACCAGGCATCACCTCATTAGTGTCTCATCAAAAGCAGCAGCATTCTTCCCATTGATGCTGATGAGCTTTTTTTTGTGGTATGTGAAAGCTGATGGGGGTCAGACCAGTGGATAATACACAAGATATTTTAGCCCACCTAAGTTTTATGAATAGGAGCAGAAAATACGCATCAATTAAGGCCTTCAAGACAACATTGGAATTTTTCTGGAGAGCAATTGTTTGCAGGGATGTGGAGAAATGGCAGGAGATTAGAGCTGGGTAATAGAGCCAGTACAGACAATGGAGGGCTGAATATCCTCCTTCTGCGCCACAATGATTCTGTGCTTCTGTGGAATGCTGTGAATAACTAAAATTATAGCAGCAACTGAAAAGATGGTTTTACTACTCTGAATGTAAAACCTTCATTAATTCTAAGGTCTGCATTTTCTTTCTATCACAGGCTATTTATATTTGTGATCCAGCTGTATCATCAGTCTTAAAATACTATGGTTCAACAGAATTCAACACCTTTATTTCAAAAGACACACAGTTACAATGCAAATCAATTAAATTTAATACACTTTAGCACTTGTCATGTACATTTACTATGTAATGGGTCAGGATAATTAACTTGGAGTGGTAATAAAAGTAAATTAGTGACTTAACTGGAGCTTCTGCCTTCAAAGTGCGACAGCCAACTGCAGTCAGGTGTAAAAACAACAGTACCAGCTTCAGAAAGATGATTTTGAAATGACTAAAACAGAAAATATATTGCAGTGACATGGAAAACATTTAACCTGTGACTCTTGGGCCATGGTGAACAACATGGTTTTTGCAATGGCGTGCTACATGAGCACGGTAGTGTGTTTGCTATGTTATTAGACTAGCAATTGAGTAGATTCCCACACTAACAATCCAAAACGCTGCAGTGCACATCCCATCGTTGCAACTCGAGAACTTCAATTTAAGCGTTACAGTCTGAAATCTGAAATTAAAATCTGACAATAATAAGTGCAATTGCAGGAGCTGTTGGATTGCTCCAATAGCTGCATGGATGTTCACTTGGTATGGACATGTCGCTCTTATCCAGTCCGACACAAATGTGACTCCATTCAAGTGTCAAAATAGTTGTTCCTTAACTGGTCCCTGATGTCCTCTCACAAACTGCTCAGTTTTATCAAGTTAGGTACAAATGTTGACCTTGGCGACAATAAAGGCGCAGAGTCATACAGTCCTAGAGCACCCTTCGGCCCAAATCATCCATGCCTACCAGGCACTGAACTGGTCCCATTTGCCTGAATTTGGTCCATATCCCTATAAACCTTTCCTTTCCATATACCTGTCCAAATGTCTTTTAAATGTTGTAATTGTACCTGCCTCCATCATTTCCTCTGGCAGCTCGTTCCATATACACACCACCCTCTGTGTGAAACAGTTGTCCCTCAGGTCCCTTTTAAATCTCACTCCTCTCACCTTACACCTATGCCATCTAGTTTTGGACTCCCCTACCCTGTAGAAAAGACCTTTGCTATTCATCTTACCTAAGCCCCTCATGATTTTATAAACCTCTGTAAGGTCAACCCTCAGCCTCCTACGTTCCAGGGAAAAAAGTTCCAGCCTATCCAGCCTTTCCTTATAACTCAAATCTTCCAGTCTTGGTAACATCCTTGCATATGTTTTTTGCACTATTTCCGGTATAATAACATTCTTCTTAAAGCAAAGCAACCAGAATTGTCTGCAATACTCCAAATGTGTCCTCACCAATGTATTGTACAGCTGTAACATGACAGACAAATTCCTGTACTTAATGCTCTGGCTGATGAAGGCAAGCATACCAAATGCCTTCTTCACCACCCTATCAACTTAAGATACCACTTTCAAGGAACTATATCCCTGCAGCCTAGGTCTTTCTGCTTGGCAACGTTCCTCAAGGACCTTTCATTAATGGTGTAAGTCCTGCCCTGGTTTGCTTTATCAAAATGCAACTTCTCACATTTATCTGCATTAATCTCTAATCATCGACCCACTGACCCAGTTGATTAAGATTCCTTTGTATTCTTAGATAACCTTCTTTATTGTCCACTAGACACCACCAATTTTAGTATCATCCACAAACTTGGGAACCATACCTCTTATATTCTCATCCAAATCATTTACATAAATGACAAACAACAGTAGAACCAGCACTGGTTTTGGTCACTTCTGGTGACAGGCCTCCATTCTGAAGAACAGCTCTCTATCATCATCCTCTGGATTCGACTGTCAGGCTAATTTTGAATCCAATTGGCTAGCTTTCCCTGGATCCCATGTGATCTAACCTTACTAACCAGTCTAAAATGCAAAATCTTGTTGAAGGCCTTGCTAAGGACAACTTCTACCACTCTGCCTTCATCCATCTTCTTGGTCACCTCCTCAAAAAACATAATCAAGTCTGTGAGACATGATTTCCCCAGGCACAAAGCCATGCTGACTATTCCTAATCAGTCCTTGCCTTTCCAAATACATGCAGATCCTGTCCCTTGGAATACCCTCCAACAACAAACCCACCACAGGCTCACTAGTCTGTAGTTCCCTTTTCCTTGCAGCATTTTTAAAACAATGGCACAACATTAGCTAATATCCAGTCTTCCAGCAACTCATCCTTGGCTGGTGGTGATATAAATATTTCTGCTGGGACCCTACAATTTATTCCCTAGTTTCCCACAATGTCCCTGGGATACACTTGATCAGGTCTTGGGGTTTTATCTATCTTTATGCATTTTAAGACCTACAATATCTCCTCTTCTAAAACGTGGACCCTTTTCAAGACATCATTTTCTTTTTCCACTCACATAAGCACAGACATGAATAACAAAAAAAATTCACGTTAAATATGCTGACTCTGCAGAATAACCACTGCAATTACTTATTCACAAAATATAAAGCACTTGAGATCTTTCCTCAGAAAGGGCACTACAAGCCTTTTCTGTTTGTGTGAATCTTCAAATAGCTTGATAAATAAATATTTGATGAGAATCCAAACTCCAGAAGCAAGAAGGCTGCAGTCTGTGAGGGTGGAAAGGGGTAAGAGCTATCAAAGTAGTGAAGGAAGAAAACTGCAGAAGCTGGCTGCTGGAGAACAGAGAATGATAAGGGCAGGATGGGCTGGCTGAAGTGTTTTTAAGTAAAAGGCACCTAACTTTCCACTACTTGTTTTTTCCCTAGACAGCGATCAGATCTCAGAGATTGGCCTTTAACTCCACAGTGATTACATTTTTCAGAAAGTGCAAGAAATTAAGGGGACATTGCAGCTGTTAACACTCAGTCAGAGCTCCATGGCAACTGATCCATATGACTCACAGCTTTCTGATTCAAGTTTAAGAGCGCAGCAACATGACCATGGCTATGGTAGTTGGCCATTTTCATCTTTAGTACACAGGCGATTTAGAGGCCACATCTGTAGTCTGCTTGTGCATTTTAATATCCTATCAGTGTAATGATTCGGCAAAAAAAAAGCATGCTTTCCTCGAATTCCTCTAGGGTTGTTTTGCAATTGATGCGGGCAGGAGTTGAGCAGACTTGAGAGGCACTGTGCAAGGCTTTCTGATGATTTTAAAATAATCACTTTAAAGTGATGCATAACCGATTCCTGCTTTACTGATGGTGGGAAACAGTTTTTGTCGTGCTAAGTTAATAAACTAAAGTGGAGGCACAACAGGACAACACTGACAAATTTCAAATCTAAGCAAAAGTATTTTTCATCTGTCACTTGTTTCAATTGCTAATGGTCACCTTTGCAAATGACAATCAGTTTCGACAGGCAGAAACAACTAAAAATTGCATCCTGCTTGGTTTGTCATGCATCGGGGATAGCACAGAATTGCAGTCCAAGATATGTACTTCAATTGCTCAATTGGCTTATTTCAACAAAGATGCAGAATACAATAACAAAATCAGAAATTGCTGGAGAAACTCAGCCGGTCTGGCACCACCTGTGGAGAGAAAGCAGAGTTAACATTTCAGGTCCAGTAATCTTTCTTTAGAACTGTTCTGATGAGGGGTCCCGTAGCCACTCAACAAACTCAGATTACTATGGAGGGAACAAAAGATTAACTTTGTCTCAATTATTGCTTTTTTTGCTTTTAATAATTTCTGTAACTAAAATGTCACCAAATTGTGGCGACTTAGACACATCTCACTGTATTTTCAACAATCCAAGTGACAATAAATTTGCTATTATATTCATTATAAATGTACCAAATCTCCACAGCAGGCTGTTTGTGCTATCATATGCTCACCAGTGGCAGAAGTACTCTGTATGACTGGGACTTCCTGAGATTCCCAGTTCCATTTTCAAATGCAGCTATGCACCAGGTCAAGCTGGATCAGGGAGGAACTGCCCTTCGCAGTTCCTGTATGTGACAAATTGAGAAAGGGAAGGTAGCTCCCTGTTTTGTCACCAGGTATCTGGAGGACCTGGCAGATTGGATGATGCAGAATAGGGTCAACCTCTTTCCACAAGACCTCCAGAGACAACCACAGCACTAGATACTGCCAACTTTGTTCAAAGCTGCCACTCAATTTAATTCATGTCAGTGTGATGTCCAGAGAGAAGCTCAACCGTGCATGAAGATCAGTATTAACCTTCGGTCTTCCATGAGGGTAGCTGCTACCAAATTCGATCTGTACTTCACTCTGTCTCTAACTCTGGCTCGGGAACTACTGTTCTCATTATTGCATGGAGCATCTTCCTTTACTGCTCTCCCCAATTTCAACACCCCCAAGAACTCCCCTACTGCCTAGTCTCTGTGACATCAACTCACTGACTTGCGAAAGGAGCATAGCTAAGGTGAGTGGAGACTTTATCTGAGTGAGAGGAAGGCCAAGTAAATAAAGCCGTAAATTTGGTTTAAAGAGTGAATTTGTAAAAAGAAGCCTGGACATATTTTACTGTAAGATATAATCTATCCAGAGAGAGAAGTGAATGGGGAACGATGGAAGATGGAAGTTGAGTGGCCGACCTGCTGAGACCAGCAGCAGAGTGACGTCACAAAACAGCAACATGACGTGAGTACAGGGAAAGAGGCGGATTAAAGAGTAGGATTGAGGGATATTGCTTGCCTTTAAAGTAAAAGTAAGGTCTTCAGTTTGTATCAGTTCTATTTATTTCTTAAAAATAGTTGCTAAATATAAGATTGCTACAGGTCATTTTACTTATTAAAAATACAGGAAAGTGCATTAATTGGTGGTCTTGTGGTGCAGTGACAGTGTCTTTACCTCTGGGTCAGGAGACTCTGGTTCAAGACCCGCCTGGTTCAAGTCCCATATGTTCCAAAAGTATGTATTATTATATGAAGTGTATTGATTAATATAGTTATATCAACTATGATAGTGATCCAATTTGGGAGGAATATTGCTGTTGCAGCAGGTAGAAGTTACTGGACACCAAGTTGATCCAGAGCAAATACATCTGAACTAAAGGTTTTGCAGCTTGAAGAACTTCTAATCTGGGTTGAGAAGCTGAAGGCTGACTGCTCACTGTTGACATTGCATCACGTGATGGATAAGAATACTTACCCAGGAACGATATATTGTGAGTCCCATCAGTGAGTAGGTTATTTTGGATCTGGTAACATGTAATGTTTTTGCTTATTCACTTGTGGAATGAGGGATGTGGGTGTCGCTGGCTGGGCCAGCATTTAGTGCCCATCTCTAGAGACCCTTGAGAAACTGGTGTTGAGTTGCTATGTTGCCATCAAAGTGCTGTTGGTAGATTGAAAATATTGTTAAGGATGGAATTCAAGGATTTTGACCCTCTGACACTGAAAGAATAGTGATATACTTCCGAGTCAGGATGGTAAGTGACTTTGAGGGGAACTTATAGGTAGTGGTGTTCTCACATATATGCTGCCCTTGTCCTTCTAGATGGAAGTCTTTGTGGGTTTGGAAAGTGCTGTTGAAGGATTTTTGGTCAATTTCTGCTGCTAATGAATGTTGGTGATGAAAGATGTGGATTTTTGTGAAAGTGGTGCCGATAAAGAGAGCTAATTTGTCCTGCAGGATGTAAAAATCCTTGAGTGTTGTTCGAGCTGCATCCATTCGGGCAAGCAAGGAATATTACATCACACTCCTCAGTTGTGCCTTGTAGATGGAGAACAAGGTTTGTGGAGTTAGGAGGTGAATTAGTGGCTGCAGGATTCCTTGCCTCTGATCTGCTCTTGTAGCCATCATATTTTAATGTCAAGTCCAGTGTAATTTCTTGTCAATGGGAACTCCCCCCACCCCGGATGTTAATAGTGGGGAATTCAATGATAGAAATACCATTGAATGTCAAGTGGTGAAGGTTAAATTTTCTCTTATTAGAGGTGATCATTACCTGACATTTGTGTGAAGTAAAAGTTACCTGCCACTTTTCAGCCCAATTCAAGCCTATGGACATGGACTGCTTCAGAATCTTAGGAGTCACAAATATAGTTGAACATTATACAATCATTTGCAAACATCTCCACTTATGACCTGATGGAGGGAAGGTCATTAATTAAGTAACTGGAGGTGGTCAGGCATAGGCAAGAAAAAGGTGACTTTAACATGGTAGAAGTTGGCATTCAGTTTGAGAGTGAGAAATCTGAATTAGAAACGTCTGTGCTAAGTTAAATTAGGGTGAGTGTGAAGGAACAAGGGCAGAGATAACTAGACTAGATTAGGAAAACAATTTAGCAGCAAAGACACTTGTGGAACAATTTCACAGATTCAGTCCAATATTATGGTTTATTGTGAGAGGAAGTGAATACAAACGTAGGTTTGTTATAATTCAGTTGTGGGAGAAAGTGAGGACTGCAGATGTTGGAGATCAGAGCTGAAAATGTGTTGCTGGAAAAGCGCAGCAGGTCAGGCAGCATCTAAGGAGCAGGAGAAGAAGGGCTCATGCCCGAAACGTCGATTCTCCTGCTCCTTGGATGCTGCCTGACCTGCTGCGCTTTTCCAGCAACACATTTTCAGCTATAATTCAGCTGTACAGAACATTGGCGTGACCACTTCTGGACTACTATCTGCAGTATGGTCTCCGTCTTAAGGAAGAAAATAAATGCATGGATGCATTTATAAGTGAACTAATCCCAGTTATGGAGCACTGTTTTCTGTGGATAGGCTGAACAGGCTAAGCTTGAGTTTAGAAGAAAAAGCAATGACCTGATTGAAACATTCAATAATGTGAGGGGCCATGACAGGGTAGATGGGAATATCAACAGCTAGGCATCACAACTTCAGAAATAGATGTTACCCATTTAAGACAGAGAAAAGTAGAAATACTTTATTTCTGAGTGTTTGGAACTATCCTTCTCAAAAGCTAGTGAAAATAATTTTAAGACAGAGGCAGATAATTCCTTACTAACTAATCAAATAGGCAGGAACATGCATTTAATATCAGATCAGTTCTGATCTTATTGAATAATAGAGCTAGGTTCAAGGGTCAAGTGGCCAACCTCTGCTCTTCATTCATTGTTCCTCTAAGGATTCCATGGCTGTTCTGTTTAATACTTTGTTGAAGTTCACCACCTTTCATAAACGTAACTGCATAGCAGGGAGAAATTAGAAACAATGGGGATATCCAAATGTAAGCACGTTCTGCAATATTTATATGAGAAAGACCCTAAGCTGCAGAGTATTTTCTGCAGTGATAGTTGTGTCAATAATGCATGAGCATTTATAAAATGGGGATCTGTTGTACTTCGACCTTCCAGTCAAGAAAATCAGATGATTCATATTGCTCTGTACAAAATTTGAAATAAACTATCTGGATGTGGTTAAAATTTGGAATGCATAACTGATTAGGTAGCATTTCTTTGCAAGCAAGATTTGGAAACAGAGAGTCCTCCTGCACAGGAAAAGGTAAATTCTGAGCTCAAATCCAAGATTTTAAAATAAAATGGTGAACTGTGGATGCCTGTTGTTGTTCTCCAGGGAACCTGCGAGAGAATTAGACAACTTTTTCAAAGAGTGGCACGGTGGCTCACAGCACCAGCGGCCCAGGTTTGATTCTACCTTCGGCATCTGTTTTGACTTTGCACATTCTCCCTGTGTCTGTGTGGGTTTCCATCGGGTGCTCTGGTTTCCTTCCACAGTCCAAAGATGGCAGTTTAGGTGAATAAGCGATGGGGAATGAAGGGTTACAGGAATAGGGTAGGATGTGAGTTGAGTGAGTTTGGGTAGGAGGTACTTTGGAGGGTTGATATGGACTTGATAGGCTGAATTGAAAATGTGTTGCTGGAAAAGCTCAGCAGGTCAGGCAGCATCCAAGGAGCAGGAGAATCGACTTTTCGGGTATGAACCCTTCTTCAAGAGCTTCTCCTGAAGAAGGGCTCATGCCCGAAACGTCGATTCTTCTGCTCCTTGGATGCTTCCTGACCTGCTGCGCTTTTCCAGCAACACATTTTCAGCTCTGATCTCCAGCAACTGCAGTCCTCACTTTCTCCTTGATAGGCTGAATGGCCTGCTTCCACACTGTAGGGATTCTGTGAATTTCACAACAAATGCTTGAATCCCAAAGGCAATCCTAGGAGGTGTGGATGGTTGGTGGATCTAGAAGCTGCTAACAGGCTTGCTATAGAGCCAGGTAGATTGCCGTTATAGCATTTGAATTTTAGATTTTTGGCTTCTCTATTTTTTTGCTTTTTGTTTTATTTAATTTGTCATGCTTGTAGGCAGAAAGAAATACAGAATTTGCCAAGCATTCCAAATATTTATCACACTTGGACTGCTTATTTCAAAATATTCCATTTAACAAAACATTGTATTCTGAGATTACTCCAGTTGCTGTTGGTCAGCTTTGCACATCACAAGGCAAAAACAATTAATAATGACACGCTGCTTGTTTTGCCAAAAGCTGTTTATGTAAATAAGCTTCTTGAAATGGCACAGCATCATAGACCAAGGAACTTGTTTCCCTAATTTTTTTCCCAATGTTCCCATGCCAGGAACAAGAAAAATCAGGTATACTTGTCCCTCCTTATTGTTATCCAGGGACCTTTGATGGAAAATGAATATGTGGCAGATGTATGTAAAACAGGGTGAGGTTCATCTATGAATTGTAATTTCTTTGTCCTTTGAACAGCTTATTTATATTCATTATGCACACAGCTTTTTATTTGATATTCATCAGCTTTATGATCATTTTCTAGATTTGCCTGTTTGGTTAACTGCGACATTTTAATGACTACTCAATCGCAGAGGAACAACAATGAGATCTAAGGCTGTTGACATCTGACCGCAACAAAGTATGAAATATTCCCAAATCCGATTCTTGTAACTCATTTTGCTAATTTAGATGGTAAGCAAACAAAAAAGAATAAATGTTTAGATATACAAATAGCTGCGAACAAAACAAATTTGTTTTGTTTACAGCTAGCAGCATTTAGTATGCAATTTGTTATAAACCAGGATAAGCTTGTGGAGAGTCACAAGACTTATAAAGTGACTTTTATCCCTTCTCCACAGATGTTGCCTGTTCTGCTAAGTGGTTTACACAATTTTCTTTTTTTTTAGATTTTCTGTCTCTTTATGATTTTGCTTTTTGTTTTATTTGATATGCTTGCAGGGCGAAAGGAAGCATGATGTTGTTGTGGTTCTGTTCGCCGAGCTGGAAGTTTTTGTTGCAAACGTTTCGTCCCCTGGCTAGGCGACATCATCAGTGCTTGGGAGCCTCCTGCGAAGCGCTTCTTTGATGTTTCCTCCGGTGTTTATAGTGGTCTGTCCCTGCCGCTTCCGGTTGTCAGTTTCAGCTGTCCGCTGTAGTGGTTGGTCCTCCTAGACAGGGGACGAAACGTTTGCAACAAAAACTTCCAGCTCGGCGAACAGAACCACAACAACGAGCACCCGAGCTACAAATCTTCGCACAAACTTTGAAGCATGATGTGTTATGCATTCCAAATATTTATCACATATAGTTTATTTCAAATGATTTTCTTTAACAATATGAACTTCCTGGCTTCCTTGACTTAAAGCATGTCAGATCACCTTTTCCAAATATTAATGCATTGCAGATATCACAATTATGGGATAGATACTGAAATGGTGAGTTTAGCACTTTATTTCCTCTTCGACTAGGTATGATTCAGGTTTTTTTGTTTAAACATTTATTTGTGCATATGTGAGACAGCATATATCTAAAATGGCATACAGTTCAAATTCTTGATTGCAAGAACAAAAATTTTATACTATTCTTACAGATAACAAGCTTCAATTGATTATTGCTACCAATAATCATTTCCAATCAAGATGTTACGCTTTACTCACTGCTATCTCTACCAAATCATATTTGTATTGTTCACAATCCACGGTAGTATACATGCATGATGTTAGACCACATTATTTGAAATAATACATGTGCTTATGTTATCCAATCATATCCTTACATAGAAACTTCTAAAATAAGTGCAGGAGTAGGCCATTCAGCCCTTTGAGCCTGCACCATTCAATATGACCATGGCTTATCATGCAATCTCAGTCTCCCATTCCCACCCGCTCCACAAATCCCATGATCCCTTTAGCTGCAAGGGCCATATCCAGCTCCCTCTTGAATATATCTAATGAATCGGCCCCAACAGCTTCCTGTGGGAGAGAATTCCACAGATACACAACTCTCTAAGTGAAGAGATCCTTCCTCATCTCAGTCCTGAAGAGCTTACCCCTTATTCTTAAAATGCGATCCCTAGTTCTGGACATTCCCAACATTGGGAACATTCTTTCCGCATCTAGTCTGTCCAGTCTCATCAGAATTTTATATGTTTCTATGAGATTACCCCCCTCATTTATCTAAATTCCAGTGAGTACAAGCCCAGTCAATCCAATCTTTTCTCATGTGTCAATCCTGCCATTGCGGAGTCAGTCTGGTGAACCTTTGCTGGACTCCCTCAATAGCAAGAATGTTCTTCCTCAGACTAGGGGACTAAAACTGAACACAATACTCTGGATGTGACCTCACCAAGACCCTGTATAACTGTAACAATACATCCTTACTCCTATACTCATGTCCTCTCGCTATGAAGGCCAGCCTGCCATTAGCTTTCCTCACCACCTGCTGCACCTACATGCCAACCTTCAGTGACTGTTCAACCATGAAATCCAGGTCTCATTACACCTCACTTTTCCTAAACTGCCACCATTCAAATAATGATCTGCCTTCCTGTTTTGTGACCAAAGTGGATAACCTCACGCTTATTCACATTATAGTGGATTTGCTCACTCAGCCAGCCTGTCCAAGTCACCCTGCAGCCTCTTAGCATCCTCCTCACAGCACACACTGCTACCCAGCTCAGTGTTGTCTGCAGATTTGGAGATATTGCATTCAATTCCTTCATCCAAATTGTTGATGTATATCATGAATGTACAGCTGAGGTCCCAGCACTCAACCCTGTGGCATCCCACTCATCACTACCTGCAACTCTAAAAAGGATCCGTTTGTTCCAACTCTGCTTCTTGTCTACCAACCAGTTCTCTATCCATGTCAATATGTTACCTCTGATACCATGAGCTTTAATTTTCCTTACTAATCTCTTGTGTGGAAACTTGTCAAAATCTGTTTGAAAGTCCTGATACGCAACATCTACTGATTCACCCTTGTGAATCATCCTAGCTGCAGTACGTAATTTGTGATTACCAGTAAACTTGCACTGTCTATTTTTCCCTTTCAGATGCTCTGCAGCTAGAAGTCCTACAAATATAATCACAGAACTTTAATGTTGCTACCCTATGAGAGTCACAGAGTCAAAGAGATCTACAGTATAGAAAAAGTCCGTTCAACTCAACCTGCCTGCATCCTGTCAGAAATAACCACTAAATTATTTGAATCCCAATATCCAGATTTTCTTTTGTGATCCTTTTCAAGGGTTTCTCACTGTTATGCATTAAAAGTTGTGAACTTGCTCAAGATGTTCTGCTGTTCATCTGTCTTGACTTCAGTACACCAGCAATGGAATCCCACAAATAAATAACATTCCGTTTTTCCTGGTTTCTGTTGATTTCCATGCTCAATATTTCTTATGTTAGAAAATTGGAAAAACCTTTGTCACATTAGTCATAGAGTCACAGAGTCATAGAGATGTACAACACGGAAACAGACCCTTCGGTCCAATCCGTCCATGCCGACCAGATATCCCAAAGCAATCTAGTCCCACCTGCCAGCACTCGGCCCATATCCCTCCAAACCCTTCCTATTCAGGGACCCATCCAAATGCCTCTTAAATGTTGCAATTGTACTAGCCTCCACCACTTCCTCTGACAGATCATTCCATACATGTACCACCCTCTGCATGAAAACGTTGCCCCGTAGGACTCTTTTATATCATTCCCCTCTCACCCTTAACCTATGCCCTCTAGTTCTGGACTCCCCGACCCCAGGGAAAAGACTTTGCCTATTTACCCTATCCATGACCTTCATAATTTTGTAAACCTCTATAAGGTCACCCCTCAGCCTTCGACACTCCAGGGAAAACAGCCCCAACCTGTTCAGCCTCTCCCTATAGCTCAAATCCTCCAACCCTGGCAACATCCTTGTAAATATTTTCTGAACCATTTCAAGTTTCACGACTTCTTTCCAAAAGGATGGAGATCAGAACTGCACACAATATTCCAACAGTCGCCACACCAATGTCCTGTACAGCCGCAACATGACCTCCCAACTCCTGTACACAATACTCGGGCCAATAAAGGAAAGCATACCAAATGCCTTCTTCACTATCTTATCTACCTGTGACTTCACTTTCAAGGAGCTATGAACCTGCAATCCAAGGTTTCTTTGTTCAGCAACAATCCCTAAGAGCTTACCATCAAGTGTATAAGTCCTGCAAAGCATGGCATTCCCAAAATGCGTATAAATAAATTGTATGGGATGGATTTTTGTGAGGTCATTGTGATTTCATCTAAACATATGAATACAACCATGAGGGAAAGAAAGGACTTCGTAGGTGAGGACATGAGTTGGTATGAATTGGCATGGATAAGGCAGGAGGAGTGTTGAATACAGCAGGAGGAGTATTGGATAGGGCAGGAAGAGTGTTGAATAGTGCATGAGGACAGTTGGAAAGAGCAGGAGGAGTGTTGGATAGGACAGGAGGAGTATTGGATAGGGCAGGAGTAGTATTGGATAGAGCCGGTGAAGTGTTGGATAGAGCAGTAGGAGTGCTGGAGAGGCGCAGGGAGTGTGTTGGATAGGGCAGGAGGAGTATTGGATAGAGCCGGTGAAGTGTTGGATAGAGCAGGAGGAGTGCTGGATACAGCAGGAGGACAGTTGGAAAGAGCAGGAGGAATGTTGGATAGGGCAGGAGGAGTATTGGATAGGGCAGGAGGAGTGTTGGATAGAGCAGGAGGAAAGTTGGATATGGCAGGAGGAGTATTGGATAGGGCAGGAGGAGTTTTGGATAGGGCAGGAGGAGTGTTGGATAGGCCAGGAGGAGTGTTGGATTGGGGAGGAGTGTTGGATAGTCCAGGAGGAGTGTTGGATAGAGCAGGAGGAGTGTTGGATAGTGCAGGAGGAGTGTTGGAGAGATCAGGAAGAGTGTTGGATAGAGCAGGACGAGTTTTGCATAGGGCACGAGTAGTATTGGTTAGGGCAGGAGGAGTGTTCGATAGTGCAGGATGAGTGTTGGATAGGGCAGGAGGTGTATTGAATACAGCAGGAGTACTGTTGGATACAGCAGGAGGAGTGTTGTTTAGGACAGGAGGAGTGTTGGAGAGGGCAGGAGGAGTGTTGGATAGGGCAGGAGGAGTGTTGGATAGGACAGGAGGAGTGTTGGAGAGGGCAGGAGGAGTATTGGATAGGGCAGGAGGAGTGTTGGAGAGGGCAGGAGGAGTGTTGGATAGGACAGGAGGAGTGTTGTTTAGGACAGGAGGAGTGCTAGATAAGGCAGGAGGAGTATTGGACAGAGCCGGAGAAGTGTTGGATAGAGCAGGAGGAGTGTTGTTAGAGCAGCAGGAATGTTGGATAGAGCAGGAGGAGTATTGGATAGTGCAGGAGGAGTGTTGGATACAGCAGGAGGACAGTTGGAAAGAGCAGGAGGAGTGTTGGATAGAGCAGGAGGCGTGTTGGCTAGGGCAGGAGGAATGTTGGATAGAGCAGGAGTCGTGTTGGCTAGGACAGATGGATTGTTGGATAGAGCAGGAGGAATATTGGATAGGGCAGGAGGAGTGTTGGATAGAGCAAGAGGAAAGTTGGATAGGGCAGGAGGAGTGTTGGATAGAGCAGGAGGAGTATTGGATAGAGCAGGAGGAGTGTTGGATAGTGCAGGAGGAGTGTTGGATAGTGCAGGAGGAGTATTGGAGAGTGGACGAGGTGTATTGAATAGTGCAGCAGGAGTGTTGGATACAGCGGGAGGAGTGTTGGATAGGGCAGGAAGATTGTTGGATAGGGCAGGAGGAGTGTTGGATAGTGCAGTAGGAGAATTGAATAGTGCAGAAGGAGTGTTGGATTGGGCAGGAGGAGTATTGGATAGGGCAGGAGGAGTATTGTATAGGGCAAGAGGAGTATTGCTTAGGGCAGGAGGAATGTTGGATAGAGCAGGAGGACTGTTGGATAGAGCTGGAGTCGTGTTGGCTAGGGCAGGTGGATTGTTGGATAGAGCAAGAGGAAAGTTGGACAGGGCAGGAGGAGTGTTGGATAGTGCAGGAGGAGTTTTGGATAGTGCAGGAGGAGTGTTGTATAGGGCAGTAGGAGTATTGAATAGTGCATGAGGAGTGTTGCATAGAGCAGGAGGAGTGTTGGATAGGGCAGGAGGAGTATTGGATAGGGCAGGAGTAGTATTGCTTAGGGCAGGAGGAGTGTTCGATAGAGCAGGATGAGTGTTGGATAGGGCAGGGAGAGTGTTGGATAGGGCAGGAGGAGTGCTGGAGAGGGCAGGAGGACAGTTGGAAAGAGCAGGAGGAGTGTTGGATAGGGCAAGAGGAGTGTTGTTCGAGCAGCAGGAATGTTGGATAGAGCAGGAGGAGTATTGGATAGTGCAGGAGGAGTGTTGGATACAGCAGGAGGACAGTTGGAAAGAGCAGGAGGAGTGTTGGATAGAGCAGGAGGCGTGTTGGCTAGGGCAGGAGGAATGTTGGATAGAGCAGGAGTCGTGTTGGCTAGGACAGATGGATTGTTGGATAGAGCAGGAGGAATATTGGATAGGGCAGGAGGAGTGTTGGATAGAGCA
>NC_057712.1:106026644-106070066 GCF_004010195.1 Chiloscyllium plagiosum | reverse complement strand
GGATTGAGCAGGAGGAGTGTTGGAGAGAGCAGGATGAGTATTGGAGAGGGCAGGAGGAATGTTGGAGAGAGCAGGAGGATTTTTGGATAGGGCAGAGGGAGTATTGGATATAGCAGGAGGAGTATTGGATAGTGCAGGAGGAGTATTGGATAGTGCAGGCGGAGTGTTGGAAATGGCAGCAGCTGTATTGGATAGGGCAGGAGGAGTGTTGGATAGAGCAGGGGCAGTATTGGATAGAGCAGGAGGAGGGTTGCAGAGGGCAGGAGGAGTATTGGGGTGGTGGATCATAACGGAATGTGTTGTGGAAGAATCACTCAATATTCTTTAAAATTTACCAGGAAACGCAGAAAATGTCTCACAAAATTAAACTTTAATTTGCAAAGAAAAGCTGTGACAATCAGCCAATGGCTTCCCGATTGCCCACCAATCCTTTGTCTCACTGCAGTTTATACAGTTGTTCCAAGCTTATTGGATAACATAAGCATAACCAATCATACTGACTTGCTTTGTCTTTCTCAACTAATCATTGTCAGCCACACTGGTTCCCTACATTACACTTAACCTTTCACAGTGGACTACCATTATTTGTTATTGGAGCCCTGTAATATTATCCCGGGCATGCATTACAACTACATAACTGCCAGAGTGACTTCCACATATTCCCCCACTTTGAGGCCAACTGGTCGCACACAGAGAAAGAATACAAGGAGGCTGGATGCACAAAGGCCAAATCAATCGGCATAGTCCCAAAAGTGGGCAATAACAATTTCCAGGGTCTAAACCTCAAAGGATTCTCCCTCCGCACCTGGAGTCCCAGGCCAAAAACCCGTCCCACAACAACTGGAACAGGAAAAAAGACCCAAAAACCCCCTGTCCAATCTAAACATATACGCAACACATGCAAGCCAGTTGTCTCCATCTGAACAAAGCTTCAGTACCACAGCAGACCTCAGATCATTGAAGCAGAGCTGAGAACCCACAGTGGAAAGGGAGCTAGGCCAGAGTCCACTGGAACAACAGGGAACTGTCACGCAGGAAGACACACTAAAAAAGACTTAACAAGAGGCAGATCACAGCAAAAGACAAAGGCAACAACAAGCAGCACAATACCCACAATTCCAAGCTCCCCATCGACCAGAATACTATCCAACCAGCCAAAAAAAAACGATGGCCAGACCCCACATTCTCCTTAAGTTCCTCCCGTAAATTCCATAGCTTACCCATCATCTGAGTAAAAAAATCTCTCCGGGCTAGTATTATTGGGTATAAAGGTACAGCAATGTTCCCCAAACAGTACAGAGACCTCACCTCTCTTAGCCAACAACCAGTCCAAGGCCTGCTTATTCTGCCAACTGGTCACATCCAATTGCTCACCCAACGCAGAGAGGGCATCATCAGAGTAATTAATAAATCTCTGCTGATTGTAATAGATATAATTAATCCATTCAGCACTCTTGCTAATACCAATGGCAGGGATAAGCGACTCCTGTCCCTCAGCAATCTCATTCCTGGCCTTGAACACAGTGGGGATACTCCTTGGCTGACTAATAGTGTCCACACCACCGCAGGATCAAGGACATACGCCCGTCTAGGGCGGCGCAAAGCCAACAGGGATAGAGTATCAAACTGAGCCCATGGTGATACAACAATCTCATGGTGCAGACACCATCCCAACCAAAAGGAAGCGTCAGATGCAGCCCTCTGTTGAGGCCACACAGCCACCAGGTTTCAGCCAAGGGAGCAAACTGAGAATCATAATGAGGTCATCATTTATCACACCGACACAAAAAGGTGAGGCAACATCAAATGTGTGCACACAAGGACCCCCAAAGCCGTTCACTGAAACAAAGCCACGCCATCTGAAACATTCAAAGCTCAAACCATCCCGCAACTCCCACTCAGCCATGGAGAATGACTGGTTACCCTTACTGGTAGTCCAAGGAGTACCATAACCACAACACTCCCGAAGGTGCTGCCACCCAGACTCATCCTAATGATAAACCGTGGAAACATGGAGGAAGAGACATCACGAAGGACAATAGGGCTGCATATATAATGATAAGTGATTTGGATCAAATGGTTGAGCAAACCGACGCTGGCAGTGCCATTGAGAACAGTTGAAAGAATTATAGGGTACAGGATCGACAAAGTACAAGGGGCTGCAACTTAATACACAGGAAACAGTCCTGTCTAGACAGCATGGCTGCCGCATAGTTCATCCACTGATACCAATGATTATATGGGCAGACAACCATGATAGGGGTGCGGGCTCTACTCTCCTTAACCCCCTACGCTGGTTGGGCAGTCCGTGCAAAGAATTGGCACCACCGAGCAAGATCTACCAGGTCCACAAATTGATTGTCCCCAAATCAGGACAGGAATAGAAAGGTTCAGGACAGGGGAGGGGGACACTTACAACCATCCCCAATCCGTTCCCAGCCATAAAATCAGGAGAAAAGTCTCTTTCCATGAACGCATCCCCCGATGGCCTCAGGGGCACCAGTACCTCCACAAGCCTCACTGACCGACTGCTCAAGGTCATGTAAAGGAGTAACGGGTCCCAGCATACTCCGTGCAACCATCGCAGCCCCTTCTCCACCCTCACACACCTGAAACCTAGAGTCTGTCTGTGCCTGTGGGAGCACCCTTGTACAGTGATTCAGATGGTACCACATGGGCTGACCCACCACTTGAATGGCAGTAGGCGACGTCGTGGTTACTGTAAAGGGACCCTCTCTTCTTGGTTCATTCCACTTTCTCTGGAAAACCCGTATATACACCTGATCTCCAGGTTTAATAGGCCCCTCCTTGTTACCAGACTCTGGCTTCCTCAGTTTTTCCTGTGTGTGGATAGACTCATGCATCGTTTTTAGCTGTTGCATGTACTGCTTAAGTTCAAGTTCCAATTGCTTCAAGCCATGCCTGTCATATGGACCCTTCCGCATGGGCACTGGCATGGGTTTACCGGCAAGCATTTCATGTGGCGACAAGTTAGTCATGCGATTAGTCTGCATGTGGTAGTTCATTCGTGCAAGCAGCAGCACATTGACCCAGCTCAGATTGGTGCTCGCACAATTTTATTCAACTTAGCTTTCAAAGTACTATTAATCCGTTCCATCAAACCCTGTGACTGGGGATGATACACACAGCCAAACGTTTGCTTAATCCGCAAAGTCTGCAGTGCCAACTTAACCACTTTCTGGATAAAGACAGACCTGTTATCTGAACTGATCTCCGATGGTAAGCCAAACCTCAGAATAACTTCAGTTGTTAAAAACTTTACCACTGTGCCTGTCCCTGAATCTTTTAACAAGGTTGCTTCTACCCATCTCCTAAACCTGTCAATGACCACCAATGTATATCTCTTCTTTTTCACCATCTTTATATGTCCACATAGTCGATCACAAAATGTTTAAATGTCTCCTTAGATACAGGCATGTGTCCTATAGGGGTCGCTATCTCCTTTCTGACATTATTTTGAGCACAGACATCACATTGCGATAATATGTAATCTACTGAGGCCTGCAAGTCAGGTGTCCAAAAACCGTCCCTCTTTATCTTCGGCAGCACTTCGCCTCGAGAACAGTGATCCAACCTATGTGCCTCTGAGATGAGAATGGTCAACAAAGGGGTAGGTGCCACCCCACAACCCGCCCTCTGTGCTTCACAGACTTTCCTGGTTACACTTTTCCCCCCCCCCTTTGACCCCACAACAGCTGCTCAGCTAAGGTCGCCTTACCTTACATTGCAATGATGTCAGCTATGGTAGGCTCCAGATCTAAATACACCTAAACCCAGACGCCGGTCTAGCCACTTCATCTGCTGCCTCATTACCTTTAACAACCACATCACTACCTTTTTTGTGTGCCTGACACTTTATAATAGCTAGTACTTTAGGCTTATCAATGCTGTCATCAACTCGACAATCTGCTGACAATGTTGCATGGAATCTCCATTGCTCTTCCGGAAGCCCCTTTGCTTCCAGACTGCCCAAATAAGTGCTGAAAAATGTGTTGCTGGAAAAGTGCAGCAGGTCAGACAGCATCCAAGGAGCAGGAGAATTGACGTTTCAGGCATAAGCCCTTCTTCAGGAAATAAATGGCAGACCTCTTGACCACAGGCAGAATCAGTACAGATCTACCTTCTCACCTTCTACCAACTCACAGGCTGCTGTGAGGGCCTTAAGCTCAGCTAGCTGTGCTGAACAAGGCTGTACACAGGCCTTACAAATGTGTTGCTGGAAAAGCGCAGCAGGTCAGGCAGCATCAAAGGAGAAGGAGAATCGCATTTCGGGCATAAGCCCTTCTTCAGGAATGAGGAGGGTGTGCCAAGCATGCTAAGATAAAAGGTAGGGAGGAGGGACTTGGGGGAGGGGCGTTGGGAATGCGATAGGCGGAAGGAGGTTAAGGTGAGGGTGATAGGTCGGAGAGAGGGTGGGGGCGGAGAGGTTGGGAAGAAGATTGCAGGTCAAGAAGGCGGTGCTGAGTCTGAGGGTTGGGACTGAGAAAAGGTGGGGGGAGGGGAAATGAGGAAGCTGGAGAAATCTGCATTCATCCCTTGTGGTTGGAGGGTTCCTAGGCGGAAGATGAGTTGCTCTTCCTCCAGGCCTCCAATATAACCATTCTAAGGATGCAGGTTTGCTCGCTGAGCTGCAAGGTTCATTTCCAGACATTTCGTCACATCTTCAGTGAGCCTCTGGATGAAGCATTGCTGTTGGTTCCTGCTTTCTATTTATATGTTTGGGTTTCTTTGGGTTGATGATGTCATTTCCTGTGGTGATGTTATTTCCTATAGTGATGTCATTTCCTGTTCTTTTTCTCAGGGAGTGGTAAACCAATGATAAGCCAAACGGTTTTGCACATGAGAATTCCTAGAAGCATGGAACTCTATCAACAAACAGTTGACTTGGACATGATTTACCACCCATTGAGAAAAAGAACAGGAAATAACATCACCACAGGAAATGACATCACTGACCCAAAGAAACCCAAACATATAAATAGAAAGCAGGACTCATCAGCAATGCTTTGTCCGGGGGCTCACTGAAGATGTTACCTCGTATCATGACAATACGTCTGAAAAATGAACCATCAGGTCAGTGAGCAAATCTACATTCAGAACCTCAACCTGAGCTACAAGTATTCTCAAAACTCAACAACAATCCTAAACTGAGACTCCTCCTGTTGGACAATAGCAAAAACCTCCATGAGACCCATCATAGTCTCTGTAACATGAGCCATCTATAGAAAGAACTTTTTTAACCTCATCAGGCAGTGGCTCAGACTGTAAATCTATCCTGAATTTAGCGAATGTCAATAACATCCGGTATACTATTATCCTGGTAGGCATCAAAACAAACTGCCCTTTATCTAACAATACTGTCACCTTATGATGCACGTACAAGATCACAGGGTAGCCCATTGTTACAGAGGATGCTTCTCATCAGCAATATGAGCTATCGCAAGCCTCTGGTATCAAGGTGGATATCCCTGAGCCACTTCATCCAATCTGGTGCTGCAATATGCAGCTTAGCTGCCTAGCTTCCCCCATGCCCGTCTCCTCAAACTTTAATTTACCATCCACCTTATGGTTCTTTGGGTTGGAGAGACTCACCAGCAGCTTTCTTTGCACTTCTGCATTCCCAGGCACATCACTTATTTGACGGAATATAGTCCACATTAGCAGCAAAACACTTGCCCTTTCTTTTGTGTGTGGCCAATCCTTTTATTCTGTCAGTCTCAGGAGAGTTCTAAGTTCAACTGGGAAGTGCCCTGCAGCTGCAGCCTCTTTTCAGAGGAAAAGGTCTCTTCCCGGTCCCATTTCGGGTGCCAAAATTGTTGTGGAAGAATCACTCAATATTCTGTAAAACTTACCAGGAGATGCAGAAAATTCCCCACGAAGTTAAACTTTAATTTGCAAAGGAAGGTTGTGACAATCAGCTGATGGTTTCCCGATTGCCCACCAATCCTTTGTCTTACTGAAGTTTATGCAGTTGTTCCTGCGCTTATCAAATAACATAAGCATAACCAATCATACCGCTTGCATTGTCTTTCTAAACTAACCATCATTAGTGCCACACTGGTTCCCTACATTACACGTAACCTATCACAGTGCATTACCATTCTCTGTTACTGGACCCCTGTAATATGATCCTGGGCATGCATTACAATACTAAGTTAACTACATAACTGCCAGAGTAACATCCATAAATGCAATGGGATGATGGATGGAAAACTTCATATTGAATAAAACAATGGGGATGAAGAACAAATGCAGGCCTTTTAAACAGCTCACCTTGGAGCTCATCAACCCTGTGGCCACATGTGAACTGTTTCTACGGAAAGTGACAATGACCATTGCCAGGAGCAAAAATCACATGCTCCAAATCACTTCCAAAGCCATCATGCCAAACCTGGAAATGTCATGACTCCAGATATATATTACAAATTTTAAAAATTCCAATAGTACTTTGGAGTTCTGTCTGCACTCCAGATATTCATTATAAATAGACTGTATGAAATATTTAGTCTTTGACTTCATCCATCACATCAGGGTGATGAGTGTTAAAATGGCAGTCATAAAGAAACCTAGGCACTTTTACAACATACCCACTCATCATGGTTTTCACTTCCGAACAATTTGATTTTCAGGAGGCTTGATCCATTGTTGTCACTTGGAAGGGATCTTCTGTTTCTCCAGGCTAACTTTGCTAGTCACCTTTACCAAAGGTTCTACAACAATATCAACTCATACCTCCTCCTGGCAGTACAGAGGTCATTCCCAATGGCCAAGAGAAAGTTCTGACAATATCAGTTATTTACGTGAAGTCTGGCAGTTAACTTACTAGGGCCTCATAATGAACTTTCTGTAATGGGTTTGATGCCTATCCCACATTCTTTTTAACCTCTGCGTGTCCCAATTTAACATTTAGGGTTTTTTCAACATCTTCATAGAACGGTCTGAATTGCCAGATTATTCATGAACCATGATGGATGTAGTTGCATCTCTTACCATCATGGTAATTTCACAATGCAACAAGAATAGAACAGTTGATTAATTATAGCAATCAATTGCTATCAATGAGTCCATTACAGAAATTACACAAGAGAAACCCTAATAAGGGAATGCTTTGAAAGGCTTAAACCAAACTCACTTTTATTCCTCCAAAGAATGCTACCATGCAAATAGAATTGTTCAATCAATTACCTAGTGTCATAATATAAGCCAATTTATCCAACAATAATAGATTGAGTGCAGGTCAATGCAGTTGAATTGATAGCACCAAATTTTATATCAAATTCAAAGCCAAAATGACCCTACCGAGTGACTGTAATTTTAATAGATGTGAATTGCAAGAGCTCAATCACCAGTAAAGGAATGTGTACTGTAGAAAATGAAATAACTCCACAAAGGCTAGTATCCTGTCACGAAGTTATGCTTTATTTCCATGTGGAGAGTCCTTGACACTGATCTGGCTTCCTCAGAGCCAGCTCTCAGACTGAACAGAACCTTTGACACTCCTGTTTATAACTGTCACCCAGGGGTGTCTGATTGGACCAGATTAGCAGCCCCAATCAGGGAACTCATATCCTATGAGGTCCCCCTGGCTGACCTCATTATAATCATTACATAAAAGTATGGATGTACATGAGAGACAGGTTAGGCTTGAATGCTTAATACTTTCATAAAGCATTCTAATGTGCAATAAGTTTCCTTAATCTATTTAAATGAACAGATTAACGTCTGTACAAAAATAGTACTTAGAAAAATGTACGTTGAGTGAATTAGATGCTCATATCTGAGCTTGGACAATCAGAAACATATCCTTTCTCAAATGCTAATGTTAAAAGGTGAAAAATAATCAGCATCTTGTTAAGTAGATAATGGTATAGTTGCAGTACTCACATACCTTCAATTTCTACTGCTATATGTTTCATTATCTTTTGCAATAATAAAAAAAACCTTCTAAAAATCCTAAGGCTCACATGTAAATGCTTTTCTTGTATTATAAAACACAATGATTATCTCATTTTCTAATTCATTCATTAGTTCTATATCACCATGACTGTTTCAATTAAGCTAATTATACACAGCATGGGCCTGCACGGGAATAATTGACATATTTAAATTTAAGTTTATCTTGCAGTAATTCGACATGTTAGAGTTCTCATTAATTTGACAAATTAGTGACATAAACTCAGTTTGTTTGGAAATGATTGGTAGTTGTACCTTTACTTTCATAACTGGAAATTATGCAAAGATAAGTGGGATCCCATGATCCATTAAAATGACATGAGTCATAAAGATCTTTGACTAGTCAACAAGAAGAATATTGCCTGTAACCCGCTATTGTAAAAAGAACAGCACAAACTGATTTTGTCTCATTTGTAGCAGTTGAATGCATCTTAATAATACACTTTTGCCATCACTAATCGAGAGAAGAAAGGCTAGAATTTGTAAATAATTTAAAAATTGATGAAACAACTAGTGCAAGGATATTAATATGCATTTACCACAGGGATTTAATCACCTACTACACATTGAAAAAAATCTGAAGTTGTTTGAAAGATTACATTCTGGTTCAACAATGTTATCAAAGCTACCATAGAAATTCACAACACAGAAGGAAGCCATTCTCTTTACTGAAGCAATGCAAAACAAATTAGATTGTTCTGCACATTCTCCAAGGTCCCATAACTTCAAATGTTTATTCACGTTTCCCTTAATAGATACAACGGGCTTCAGCCTCTAATATTCTCTGGGCAAAGCCAACTCAAAAAAAATTGAAGAGATTTTGCATTTGTGAAGAATGGTATAACAAGTAAGAGCAAATTTGCAGCCAGTTTTATTTCTCTCCCAATTTTTACTTCTCTTGAACTCATTGATAATAAAATGTGGGAGAGATGTGCAACAGGCGGTTGATTTACTATTGTATATAATGGTAACTAACGTCATTAAGTCCAGGGAACAGCTGAGTCATGGGCATCAAGACTGAACTGAGACTCAATCACTAATCATCATGAATTTGCTGCTCCTCAGCTTGCACTGTGACAATGGTTGCATGCAATCAGTTTCAGCACCTTCAAGTTATAGCAGACAAAGTGAGTCAAGTATCTCTATTCCTGAACACTGGGCATACCTTCTCTGAGTACATGTACGTCAATGTGATGTGAAGACATGGTTAAATGTAGTTGCAATGCCAGCAGTCATTGTGAATGTACATTCATAAATGAAAGCAATCTGGACAAATGATTTGGAGGTGCCAGTATTGGACTGGGGTGGACAAAGTTAAAAATCACACAACACCAGGTTCTAGTCCAACGATTTATTTGGAAGCATTAACTTTTGGAGCATTGACCTGATGAAGGAGCAGTGTTCAAAGTTATTTTTATTAATTCGTGGACAAGAACATTGCTTGTAAAGCCAATATTTCTGCCCCCTCCTGAAATGCCCAATGGAATTGATTGCATTAATTTCCAGCTTGTCTAATTGATTGTGAGCCAAAGTGGCCATTTAAATTTTAGATATTGATGGTTTGAATAAAATGCGAGACTATCAGCAATGCAAAGGTGGACACTGGTAGCTCAGAAGACAATCCTATTGTGGTTCTGGCCTCAACACCCTGGGAAACTGGAAGGTTATAGCATGAGTACAGCCTGTTGGGAACAGATAGACAACTAACATTTGCCTTTACTCATGGATGCCTACTATTCACATGCAAATGAATAAACCATACCTACTCCACGTTGTTCAATGCGCTCCATAATAGAGGACTAGTTTAAACTAAGATTTATGAGACTGTCGGTTAATAATTCCCTCTGGTGGTGCATAGCATAACATTTTTTGTGTAAAATATATCATTGTGATATTTTAACATGGCCCTTAACCCAGAATCAAAGCGACTTCAAGAACATCACTTTCAATTTCCTGAATACCATTAGCATGTATTGATAAATACAATCATTTGCAGTTTTAGCAAGAGTACAAAGTTCATTTCACTAACAGCGAGGGAAGTTATAAGTCGTCAAGTCCTGTGGGACGTCTGCCCTATAGGCTTTGCACTTTTGAAATAAATTCTGGATTCCAGCTCTTAGCATCTGTGCAGATCATTCAGGACGTTATAGATTGATGTCCTTCAACAGGATTGAGTACATAATCTAGGCTGCCACTTAATTGTAGTAAATGTTTAACTGAGATTTTGGCCTGTTACATTTGGTTACCCACGTCCTACCTTCATTTGTGCCACCCAGCATTGATTCCTCTGTTGTCCACCTGCCATTGATGAGATGGTTTCCTCACTACTTTCAATCTCTCTCTTTCCCCAGGACCAACTTCCCTCACCCATTTTGATGTAAGCCTTGATTCTTTCCCAAAAAAAGTTCAGAGATCCAGGCTGCTTTCCAGGATCCCGGCTCGACCTAGTCGAGGGTCCACTTTATTTCTAGCCGCTGGATGTTATGCATCAACTCACGTGCTCAATTAATCTCCAGTATTACTGAGGATTTTGTATGAGTCAAGTTAAAATAGAATTCTGTACTCTCTTTCTCCTTAGCTTTTCTCCCACTGAATTGACAAGAGTTGCTCAAACTGAAAGACAGAACGTACTCCTCTCTGGAGGAACTTCACTCTGTACATTTCTATTCAGGTGGATATTAAAAAGATTTGTAGAGTAACAGCAGTGGAGTACTACAAACACATCACCATGAGGAATGCATCCAAAAATAAACAGCTTAGTTGCTTATTCCTTCTTACTATTATTTTGGGATAAGGCTGCTGGTATGGGAAAGCTGTCATAGTTACCAAAAAAACAACACACCAAATAACGGGCTGCTTTGTCCTGGATGTCACCAAACTTCTTGAGCGTTGTTGAAGCTGCAACTATCCAGGTAAATGGAGAATATTCCATCACACCCCTGACTTGTGCCTAATTGGTGGTGGACAGGCTTTTGGGAAGCCAGGATGTCAGTCACTCACCGCTGAATTCTCTGCCTCTGACCTGTTTTTGTAGTCACAGTATTTCCCTGACTAGTCCAGTTCAGTTTCTGGTCAAAGATGACCCACAGATGATAATACTAATGTACACATAGAATCAATATAGCTGGCATTCAATCTGCAATTGGATGACCATTTGGACAGATATGATGCATAGGGATATGGGGAAAAGACAGGAAACTGGCATTCATAAAAGTCAGTGTAGACACAATGGGCCACATGGCTCCTCCAGCACTGTAACAATTCTGTAATTCTGTCTCCAAATGCCAAAGCAATGCATTGTCTCAAACAATGCAGTATTTCAATGTCGCCAAGGAACAGTGCATAGATACCTTGCATTCTTTAGATTTGTTGTTCTATTTTCCCTAACACTTGCATTCCTGATCCTTGTCAGATGCCTTTTGATAAAAGAAATCAAATCACTTGCACAATCTTTCATTGAAGTACTGTACCAACAACTCAAAGTTAAGACAAAATTATAGGAAATATTTATCTTTATCTTTAGCTACAGATATTAGCTACAAAGAGGTCAAAATAATAATACCATTGGAAATTGTAAAATACCAGAGTCAGAGAACTTTGATAATTCACTTTGCACTCTTACAAGTGCTTAAACCATTCACATAATTATCATTCTTTTCTACTGGTTTCATGTTGGACAACAGAGGAAATGGATATGGTATGGAAGATTGAGCCATACCAAGTCTTCGTCAGTCCTAATGTTTCTCCAACATCATTACAAGCAATCTTAATTTTATTTCATGTTCCCACCTATAACTAACATTGGAGTCAATGTTAATTTAAAAATGTGGTGATGCAGCAGTGATTTCGAGTTTAGGATACAGCAATAATGTTTCTGCGAAAGAATTATTCAACATGCTTTCCAGTTTTGAGTTTATATATTCATCCCTGTATTGCTGCTGATGCTCCAATCCATTTTTTCTAAGTAAACTTCATTTGTCGCAGGAGACAACAATGGCATTTCTCGTTATAATTGCCCTTTACTTGGTTTGTGGTGAACAAGGAGGAAAAGCTCCAGTGAGAAGTAGGGCTCAGCAGATATCAGAGGCAGCTGCTGGTTCCAACTTGCAGGCGCCCATCTCCTAAGTGGCTACATTTGACCACATGACTCACTGATCCTAGAAAGCACTAGGCTTTGCTTCTGAGACAACAAACAAGAAAAAGTATTTGCTTCCCTTGGTCCCAAGCCTTTATGCAGAAAGGTCACTGCAATGCCAACGTAATAAAATTAATCATGGTACTCAATGTCTACATTACTATTTTCCTGAAGTAAATTTGCAATATTGGTATATTAGTTGACAATTGGCTCATTAAGTATGTAACTATGTGTAAATCTGTGCCACATTCTGAGGGTTACCTTTGACCAAAAACTGAACTGGACTAGCCATCTAAATACTGTGGCTACAAAAACAGGTCAGAGGCAGAGGATTGTGCAGTGACTAACTTGCCACCTGGCTTCCCAATAGCCTGACTACCTACCAACAAAACACAAGTCAAGGGTGAGATGGAATATTCTCCATTTAGCTGGATGGTTGCAGTTCTGACAACACTCAAGAAGCTGAGTGCCATCCAGGACAAAGCTGCCATTGTTTGACACCATGTCCACCACAACTAAGGTTTAGATCCCCACCACCGATGCACAGTGGCACCAGTGTGCACTGTCTCAGGGTGTACTACAGCAACTCACCAAGGTTGCTTCGACACAGGAGCTTTGTCACCTTCAAGTACAGCAGATAATTGTAAACACTACCAACTGCAAGTCCTCCTTTCAGTTACACATCCTTCTGCCCTGGAAAAAAATGTAATAGTTTCTTTATGATTGGACAAAAGTCCTGGAATGCCTTTACTAACAGCACTATGGGTGCTCCTGGATCAGATTCACTGTAGAATTTCAGGAAGGGGCACACCACCCCCTTCTCTAGGGCAGTCAGAGTTGGACAATCAATGTTGTTCTTGTCAGCAACGTGAACGCTGCCCGTGAATAAAAAAGTCTCTCTTTCAGAACAGAATCAATTTTGTCTTCACCATGTGGTGGCGGTGAGTAATGTGAAGCACTTCATTATGTGTGTGAATGCATGTGAGCTAGGGAGCTGATCTATGCATTATATGTGCTAATTCTCCATCCTGATATTCACCCTGCCTCATCTCCCATTCAGCTTCCTCTCACTGGCTTCACTCTTTGCTGATTCACTGTAGCAGCCGTTGAAGAAATTGTTATTCGATCTACTACTCCCTCGCTAAATTTTTACTCGATTCTTGATCCTCTTGAACAAGTTCATATTTGCTCTCTGTGTCAATCTGGGATTCTATGAAGCAGCACTTGGGACACAAACCTCTATCTCTTACTACAAGCAGTCATATCCCTTGCTACCCTTGCACAAAAAAAAGGTATCGATCTCAGTCTTCACAATTCTAATTAGGTCAGTATCTATAGTCTTCTGGGGATCACAATTCCAGATTTCACTACATTCACTACATGGGCGGCACGGTGGCACAGTGGTTAGCACTGCTGCCTCACAGCACCAGAGACCCGGGTTCAATTCCCGCCTCAGGCGACTGACTGTGTGGAGTTTGCACATTCTCCCCGTGTCTGCGTGGGTTTCCTCCGGGTGCTCCAGTTTCCTCCCACAGTCCAAAAATGTGCAGGTTAGGTGAATTGGCCATGCTAAATTACCTGTAGTGTTAGGGGCAGGGGTAAATGTAGGGGAATGGGTCTGGGTGGGTTGTGCTTTGGCGGGTCGGTGTGGACTTGTTGGACTGAAGGGCCTGTTTCCACACTGTAAAGTAATCTAATCTAATTTTCCTTAAATTCTGCACTAACTGACTGGTGTGTAATCTTACGATCATACAAGCTTGTGTGAGTTATGCTGCTAAAAGACCTAAATTCTCTATCCCTACCCTGTGCCGTGTAGCGAGCTTGATTGGATCACAAGCATATTAAGCACTGTTAAAAATATGTTAACACAATTTGGACATATCTTTTGTAAAAGTGTTTTTATTGAGCATTTAGTTTTAAAATCACTTCCTTTTAACGCTTTGGTTTCAATTTTACATTTTCCTCGCAAAGGATAACTTACAGATAAATATTGTTGTTTTTGGTTCATTAGCTTCAACTAATATTTCATCCTAAAGCGATAATGCTTGTTATGTTGAAAGCCCCTCTGGTGATTTCATGGTTCTTCAACAGTTAATGTTACAAGGAGATTGTTGGATCCCTCAGACAAACAGCAATGCTTGATTGCAGTACCTTGTACCAGTGGAATATCAAGGCCAAATATTTTGGTAATAGCAAGAAGGTAACTTTGTTTGTTGTCTATTCAAATTGCAGTGCTCATAGGACCACAAAAAAACTTCATGTGCAACTTTGTTGTTAGTTGTTACATCTTTATGCCCTCTCTAAGTCCAGCAAAATTCTTAAAGTCGAAGCATATGGATTTCAATTTGAACTGCACCAAATCTCACAACATTATTTAGCTATTCTCTTACCGGCTGATTATTCTTTCTTAAAGTTCAAGAAAACCATAAAGAATTAGCTCCAAAGTAGAATGTGTTTTTCTGCATTCTGTTCTCCAATGTGAACAACCTTCTTCCACTGAATGATAAAGCAATTCCAGCATATTGCATTAATTTACAGAGGTGCTGCATGCTCAAAATATATTCTTTAGATCATTCCTGGCAGGGCTGTCTCCTACACATGGATCGTATTGTACTTGCAGTGAATGGAAATGGCTGCCAATTACCAAATGAGTGCATATCTGAAGCAGAATCATATTAGACTCAAAATGTTAACTCTGTTCTCTCTTCCCAGATGCTGCAAAATTTATTGAGTTTCTTCAGCATTTTCTATACGTAGTTGCATACATTGTGGCTCAGCTTTCAGTTGTGAAATCCAATGGTAAGTCCTCAGAAACAAATGTACATTTGAGGGATAATGAACTCCTCATTGCTGTGTACATGCTTTGATATGTCTGTAATTTTAACGAACATAATCGTCACTAGTGAATATTTGTTAAATTATAGCCATGTTGCATGGGCTGATTATATTTCTAAGATGCTACAGTAGTATTGTACTGAGAGTCTTGGCTCATTAGAATTGGTGGTGTTGCAGTATGTTATTTGTTAGTAATTCTGCAACTGTGAGTCTCAGTCTGAAAATTTGGTTTTGTGCAAATAACTGTAAGTACATTTTTATGCAGTTAGAGATCAAACCTGAGAGCAATTTTAACCTTCTGTCAAAAAGTAATGATGTATCTTGTTATTTCTCAGTTGGTATTCCCAGTGAAGTAACTTGTGGAGGAAGATGTTGATAATTAAATTGACACAACGATGGGCTCATCATCATTGACATGCTAACTGTAACGTCTACTGCCAATTTGAAATGATTCTTGCTAGATATTCACTATAAACTGTTTCCCTTTAGTATACATCACCAGGATAAGGCTATGCATAGGGTTACTAAAGGATGGACACATGACAGTTTAAATTGTACAAATATTTTCTTATATTGAATGATAATTATAGAGAGTGAGATGTGGCAGTAAATTAGGATTCTGCACCAATGGAAAACGAGGCTAATGTATTATCATAGAAACAAGAAGCAACATAATTTTTTGTCAAGTTATCAATGATGTAAATCAAGTGAAGAAATTGAAATGAAATCAATTCAGTTATTTCTAATTTGACCTGACAGTATTTTTCCCAACTGTTCAGCAGACAAGCTTTGTTTTAATTGGCATATGTCACAATTAAGAAAAGCCAGCAATTTAATTTTATTCACCATTCTTTTTAAGAGACCTAGATTTCACTGGGCTAGCACTCCCAAATTCAGATGCAGTGTTCGCAATGCACAATTACCCAACAGCCAATCAGTATGACGCAGGCAACATATAAATCTTATGCTTTGCTCATTTCCATGGATCTGGCATACAGCCCATCCCTAGGTAAGGGTATATATGAGTTTTGCTGCGGATTACTTGAATGAGATGGTGCACAGATAAAAGCTGATGTGCCTGGCAGACAGCCTGTTGACAAGGTTAAGGTACATGGAGGATTCCAATTCAAGCTCAGGGGGCACAAGCAATTTTTCAGAATTTAAAGCCTGTCGTTTCAAGCTCTGCTGCATCATCAACATGCTAACTGTAACGTCTACTGCCAATTTGAAAGGCTTCTTGCTAGACATTCGCTGGGCCCACCATAATGCAGACGCAGAAGTCAGCCTGTCTATGCTGCAGTGGATTCTCAGGCCGAGGTCATGGATCTCTGCTTTCAGCCATACAACACCAGCTTGGTGCCATATAATGTCAAATGTTGGAACCATGGCTACAGATACCAGAAGGCAAAGGAGACTTTAGGCTGTCACAGTGTTCCGGCTACCTGTGCTCCAGAGGATTACTGGAATGTCATCCCAGGAGATATGCTATGACCGCATGAACCTGTTTTCATCATGACAACATTCACCTTCCCACCTCAGTCATTTCGCCAATTCTGCTACTGTTGCCTCCCAGCCAACCAACTCAGAAGCCGCCACCCAGAGCAAGGTGGTACAAACAACAACCAAGCCCACAAGGCCATGAGCCACTGTTCTGCCTGCCCACCTGCCTGCTCCACTGTTGAAATTCAGTAACCTTTTCATAGCCATGTTGCACAAACAGGGCTCGCACTGTGTAAGAGCATTTGGACAGACAACCGAGGACAGGCACTGAATAATTGTGGCCAAGAGGACAACAGAGAGGTGGTTCATTTCTTCTCCACTGCTAGCCTGATGGATAAGAAACACGTATACTTTTAAAACAAAATATTTTAATCCCTTGAGTACCATGACTTTCAAAAACAGACAAAAGATAAACTTGTACATTTACGTAAAGGAGGATAATTGTTCATTTTTCAACACAGGAATGTATTCACAATAAGACCGACACATACACAATTAGAAAATGTGATTACAAAAGACATAGCATCTGCTTAGGTGTTAGAAGTCAAAAACATTCATTGTTTATTTGTTTCTCTGGAGATGAAGGTTTTTAGTATTGCAGGGCTAATGATTCCCTTTTGGTTCACAGAAGAAAATACAGAATGGAAGTTTCTAAGGATAGATTGGCAGTGGCTTGCTAGTAACAGCAGCAAATTTCTGGTTTTACTTCAATCATTGTGCCATTCCATCCTGTAATGAAGGTCAGGTTTTGTTCTTCAAGTTAATAGGTAAATTCTAACCTCAAATATTTGCCTGCTTGTGGATTTTAGTCAGGGATTTTCTTTTACAGTTCTGGGTTTATTCCCCCGAGAATTGAAAGACTCACAAAAGGCTGATAATACAGTGTAGCACTGAGAAAGTGCAGCATTGTTCTCTCTTCTGCACAGGATATTTAACCAAGACACCTCCTGCTCACAGGGATAGATACAAGCAATCTCAATTTGAGCCTTGAACCCAGAGGGCAGCAAAATCACCAAGAGAGGATGCAAAGCCGAATGATTGGCTATTTCCTCTGGCTACTCAGTGAGGTTAATAATACTGTTCCAGTTCACCTTTCTCATGACTGCTAAAAGCCTGACAAAAATTAGTCCTGTGTTTGGCATAGGCTTCCTATGTGTACACTCAAATTAAATTTTGGAAAGACAATGTCAAAAAAGAAATTTGTACCTGCAAAATGCCTATCGCCTAAATCAAGCAACATTTAGACATCTCGAGTAGAACATACGTAGAAACATAAATGTAGAAGCAGCAGCAGGCCTTTCAGTTCTTCAAGCTTGTTCTGTCATTCAATATAATCATGGCTGATTATTCAACTCAGTACGTTGATCCCATTTTCTCCTCATGCCCTTTGATCCCTTTAGCCCTAAGAAATATATCTAACTCCTTGAAAATATTCAACGTTTTTGCCTCACCAGCTTTTTGTGGCAAAGAATCCCAGAAGCTTACTATTCTTTGAGAATAAAATTTCTCCTCATTTCAATTAGAAATTGCCTAGCACCTATCTTTGAATTTGACACATGGTTCTATCCACCCCATGCATTGTGAACATGCTTCATGCATGTCCTGTCAAAATTTTATTGGCTTTGATGAAACCTCCTCTCTTTTATATAATCTCCAGTGAATATCGCCCTAACCAATCAGATATCTTTTCATACATCAATTCAGCTATCCCAGGGATCAGTCTGGTAAACCTATTCACATTCTCCATAGCCAGACATCCTTCCTCAGATAAAGAGAGTAAAACTGCACACTACTCCAGGCATTGTACTAAGGTGCTGTACAATTGCAGTAATACATCCCTGCTGCTACAGTTGAATCACCTCTTTATGACAAGCATACCATTTGCCTCCTTCACTGCCTATTGTACCTTTATGCGTCCTTCCAATGACTGGTGAACAAGGATAGCAAATTTTGTTGTAGTTCCCCTTTCTTAATCTATCACCATTTGAACAATAAGCTTTCTGCTTTTATTATCAAATTGGATAATCTTACATTTGCCCACATTATGCTTCGCTTGCTATGCATTTGCATCCTCCTCACCTTCCCCACCCCTGCTTTCGGCTTTCTACCCAGTATCTACCAATATGGCAGGTGATGCAGTTCCAACATGGGATGAAAACGAAGCAAGCCCCAGCAATTTTAGCCCGCTCAGTGTTTTATACAGCATATTTCTTGTAAGCCAGTTTTAGGATTGTCAGACCACATCTTCTATTATTTCAATTAGCGCATTCCTTACCAAACAAAATTGCTCATTTGACTGTATGGACATTTCAAATTTTATTGTGTGAAAAAAATCAAATTGAACTGAACTCTGATGTTGATTTATGTTAGATATGAAGAAATTGATAATTGGCTGACAATTAAATATGTCATATGAATTCTGGTGAATGATTCTCTTCCCAATTGATCACACTTGAATTATAAGGGTTAGGTAGAAGATTTACAATGACAGCAAAATAACATTGAACCACCCTGTTTATTTTTCTCATTGCTGCAAAGTGGCTGCTTTTTTTCTTACATTACAGTGGCACTTATGCTTCAAAAGTGTTTGATGCACTATAACAAACTTTTGTATTGGGTTATAAAGGATACACAGCACAGAAACGGGCCTTTTGGCCGAACCTGAAAACCTCAGTTGGCTGGAAAGCTGGTTTTGGATGCAGAGTAATGCCATCATTATGGTCCCATTCCCACACTGGTTGAGGTTACTATGCAGGACTCTTATTCACAACCCTTCCCCTCACCTGTGCTCTGGCAGGATTATGGTGGCTGTATCCTAAACTGGCATAAATGCTCCTCCCACATTGCCTTTCCTAAATCTCTCATTGCAAACCTTTACTCATTCCCTTGTTAATGTTTGTCTGACTTCCCCTTAAATGCATCTATACTATTCACTTCAATCATTCCCTGTGGTAGTGAGTTCCTCACTTTCACTACTCTTTGGATGACAAAACCCCTTCTGAGTTATCTAATGGATTGCTTGCTGATGATCTTAAGTTATGTTCTTGCTCACAAATAGGATAATTTTCTCTGCATTTATTCTATCTTCATAAATATAACAGTCCAATGTAAACTACATTCTGTTTAGCGGTTCAAGTAGTTTTGATATTCTTTGAGGTGGAGCATGACTTTGTGGAAAATTGTGAAACAAGTCACAGTGAGTTGGCAGAGATTTTAGATTCTTCCTCATTGTCAATTCTATTGAAGTCAAGATTCACCCCATTTGTTGTCCAGCCTGTTCATCTTTCCCTGTTATGCAAACTTTTGCATTTCTGACATCAATTATATAAATCTTCTCAGCATCCTCTCCAAGGCCTCTATCTACTCATTATAAGTTTGTAAGCACAAATGTACACAATGTTCTATGCATGGTCTCAGCAAGCATTAATCCAGATGTAGCATATTTTAGCAAAAGCAATGTATTGTGCATGTTTGAAATCTGAAGTAAAAGCAGAAAATGCTGGAGAAACTAATCAGGCTTGGCAGCATTTGTGAAGACAGAAATAGAGAAGCATTTTGACTCCAATTTGAATCTTCTTCAGAACCCCTTAGGGTTCTCTTCACAGTTGCTGCCAGACCTGCTGTGTTCCTCTAGCACTTTTTGATCTTGTTTTTGCATAGTGTTCCTACTTTTCAATTCTATCCCTCTTGAAATAGAGCCAAATGCACATCTTTCTTTTTGTTCAATGGGCTTGTGAATCTGTTGTGTAATCTTTTTGAAGTGCTGTATCTGCATTCAGAGATTCCTTTGTTCCCCTGACCCCACCATCCTAGATTTAGAAATTCCAAGTTGTGATATATTCAGATAATCAAATTGTAACTGATGATGTGACTCTGACATCAGTGAGAGAGATTGAGAGAATACATCAGACTAGAAGAAGCATATGAAAGTGGAAGTGTTAGACACTACGCAAGAGAGCTGTATTTAGTAACACAAAAAATTCAAATGTAAATACATGAGTGCTACATATGTCAGCAGTGGAAGACCCTTACTCAATAAGGAACTAACATCTTCATACAGTGTATGTGTAGACACCCACAGTCCTGAAACACTGAGGAGTAGTATTTAACTTTTTAGTTGTACTTCAGCTTAAAGTATCGAATAAAACAATGAGTGACCTCCTTATTTCTTCCTATTAAGATGTGCTACCTCGCATATATCCAGCCTGAACCTCAATTGTCAATTGTTTGCACATTCTTAAAGTTTGTTCATGTCCTCCTGTAATTTGTTGCAGTCTTCCTCAGTACTGGCAAACTGGTCACTAGTAAACATTGGCAGAAGTGGGTACTACAAATGCTGGAGATTAGAGTCAAGATTAGAGTAGTACTGGAAAGGACAGCAAGTCAGGCAGCATCCGAGGAGCAGGAAAATTGGCATTTCGGGCAAAAGCCCTTCATCAGGAACGTCGATTTTCCTGCTCACTGGTAAACATTATCATGCTTTGCCAATGGGGGAGGCGATGGCCGAGTGGCAATAGAGCTGAAAAATGTGTTGCTGGAAAAGCGCAGCAGGTCAGGCAGCATCAAAGGAGCAGGAGAATCGACGTCTCGGGCATAAGCCCTTCTTCAGACTTATGCCCGAAACGTCGATTCTCCTGCTCCTTTGATGCTGCCTGACCTGCTGCGCTTTTCCAGCAACACATTTTTCAGCTCTGATTTCCAGCAGCTGCAGTCGTCACTTTCTCCGAGGGGTAATATCACTAGATTATTATTTCTGAAACTTAGCTAATGTTCTCAGAACCTGGGTTCAAATTCTGTCCTGGCAGTTGGTGGAATTTGAATTCAATAAAAAAAATCCTATGGAATTAAGGTTCTAATGATGACCATGAAACTGTTGTCAATTGTCGGAAAACCCCATCTGGTTCACCAATGCTCCTTAGGGAAGGAAACTGCTGGTCTGGCCTACATGTGACTCCAGACCTACAGCAATGTGGTTGACCCCTAACTGCCCTCTGGGCAATAATGGATATGTAATAAATGCTGGCCTTGCCAGAGACATCCACATCCCAAGTGAGAATAAAAAAAGGAGCAGATCGCGACTTCAATACAATTGACAACGAAAAGCCATCTGAAATGGTTGCTAACTCATTATCACCACATTCATACTATTTTAGATAGTCATGAACCACCTCAATGAATTTCAAGATGACTTTGTGTTAAACAGAATGTTGTTTTCATTTAATTGTTAATAATTGGGCTATTACTGACAAATTTCTTGATGTATTTAACAATAAAAGTTTTCTCTGGCTCTTTAAAAAAATGATTAGACATTTACCTTGGAAAACCAATAAAGGGAAATTGTTTTACAATCCTCGAGTGTAATTGTGATCATGTTAGCTCTGTGATTATCAAAGTGCTTATCTAGCTGCTTTTCTAAATTTCCTGTGATATTTAAGAGCGAATCGTTGGGAACTGAAAATTTAATGGAGTTGAGGCAAAGTGCCTGGTTTTATCACCAAAAGGCTTTGTAAGTTATTGAAAGCAGAAAGCTGTAGAGTGTTGCTGCTGAAGGTTTTCTTTCCTTAATCCTGTCTTTCACAATGTTGGTGGAGGTTAAAAGTTCTGGTGGATTGTGACGATGAGGTATTTTGGTTGGTTTGTGATAATGTGTGGATTTTCTGACTCATTGGAGATAAACAGATCCACACTACAGGATTTCACGAGTACTGACTTCTATATCAGCTTTGAGAAGGGAACACACAAAGTGCAGCTTCAAAAAATAGTCTTCCTTCATGAACAAGAACAAGCTAGATTCTCACCCCCACGGAATTTGATAAGTAAGAAAATTATTTTCCAAGGAATTATTCAGTTAGAAGCTTAATAGGAATACTTAATAATTAGCGTGTGCCCAAGAGAACATGCATGATAAGGCTTAAAGCTAATCATAACCATGAAATAGCATATTAATTGCATATCTCAACTTACTGATTGACGCCTTCATCAATCCAACCTATTTCTGTATAATTTAGGAGATTTATCCTAGATTATTAATGAAGTTGTGAAATGTAACTGGGGTTAATGAGACTAGCTTTCTGCTTGAAGATATTGAAGGGAAAGTGAAGCGGTATTCTGGTGATCAATCTAATAAACAAATTAACTCCCTTTGAAACAGACAGCACACCTATGTAATTAAAGTATTCGTTATTGAATGAACTGGGAGAAATATCATTGAAGAACTACTACTGACCTTAAATAGAACTATCCATGCAGGGGTAATCTGCACTCCCTGCCCAAATAAGCTATGACTCAGTACAGGGACAGCACAGTGCTTCAGTGGTCAGCACTGCTGCCTCACAGTGCCAGAGACCTGGATTTGATTCCACCCTCGGGCAACTGTGTGGAGTTTGCACATTCTTCCCGTGTCTGCATGGGTTTCCTCTGAGTGATCTGGTTTCCTCTCACAGTCCAAAGAGGTGCAGGTTACATGGGTTGCCTATGCTAAATTGGCTGTAGTGTCCAGGAATGTGCTGGTTAGATGGATTCACCATGGGAAATGTAGGAATAGGGTAGTGGGGGTGGGTCTGGGTGAGATGCTCTTCGGAGGGTTGACATGGAGTCAATGAGTGGAATGGCCTATTTCTATACTCGAATCTATGATTCTAGGTATGCCTAGACAGCCATACCTTTCTCTTTCTCTCCCCAAGACAAATCTTCTTGGTGAATGACAAAGCCTGAAAACATTTTTGGTGCCAATTTAAAGGTTCATAACAAGACAGCGCTGGGCATAGGAATGTAGAAAAAATTGTTTATATACATTTGCATAAACTAGAAATGAGCAAATATTGCTCCTTGAAATTTCTGAGCACTAATAAATGAACAATGCAATATATATGCAGCTTTCCTTGTTCTTACACCTTAATTAAGTTTTCCCCTCAACACAACTGACTTTTTAGACATTTTAATAGACTAAGGTGCTAATTTTGTTTTGTACTAAAAATCATCTACCAAAGTGCCATATTTGCATCCTTCACCTCATTTGATGTTGGTTAATTATTTAATCATAAGCTGTTGAGTTATATCAGAGAGTCAACTATTTTCAGAACAAGATGATAAATAGTGTTCCTATCGAACTATAAATCTTGGCAAGTAATTTAGGCCAAACTAGAAGACAATTATACTAACAATCCCTGAGGACACAAAATGATGATTCCACACATAGATTTTACCTGGCTTTGTTCTTCATGGAATTCTGCAATGCTTGTAGAGGTCAGAAGAATAATTTCCAGAATATTGTTCACATGTATTAAGAGCTTGAAAAAAGAAATTGTGCAACAAAGAGAAGTCAATACACATCCATGTGTGTGTGTATGCTGTCATTATTAGGGGTTTCCATGATAACAAACATATACATATTGCAATTGATAATTCACTTTTACTGTTTAGCACCACATTATGCCATTTTTGTAGCTCGGCTTTTGTAGCTCGATCCTGCAAATGGCATGCATGTTTTTGGTCAAGGAAAATTAGGCAACAAAACCAATCATTTTCTGGTGTCTTCTTGTAAGCCCATTGTATTCCTAGAATGAATACGGTCAATAATTAATGGTTTCATTATTGGAACAGCTAATCAAATTGGTTGTGGGAAAGGACAATAACACAAGGCAAATGCATGAATTCTAAAACACAATAAATTCAATAGTTTGCTTGCAATTCACTTTTAACCTATCAGTAATCAGTTTTGTTGAAAATAGAATTTAAGTGTGATATTTTCTCTAATATTTCCATCAGAAGTTGGTGAGGTAATGCCAATAAAAGAAGGAAAATGGGTGGTGAGACCCAATACCATATCATTAATCCTGACCTTCATTTCCATCTTTCTCCCATCACCAGAATTGATGTAAACTGCCCCTGTATGCCTGCTAATGATAAATAGGTGCAGTCGAAGTCAATCTTCTGAATAGAGTTCCATTTTGTCCATTCTATTCACTGCCACTCCTTTAGAATTTGTTGATTTATCCAAGGTGAGATGGGTTAAAATTCATGAAATGAAGGAAGATGATTCAATAATGCCTTCTGCTGATTCAAATTGTAATTCAAACTAATACCTGTTTAGATCTCAACCAGATCTATGTAGATCTATCTACACCACATTTCAGCTTCAATTTTGAAATATTCCTCTGCCTTTAAAATTTAACAGCAATAATAACTAGGTCAGAGTAAAATATAGAGAGAAACATTTCTGCAGATAGTGATAAATTCCAATATGGAATCATCTGCATTCATACCAACATCATGAGAAGTTATGAGAGTAGAGGTGTACTTGCCTCCATCATAAGAGCAGAAATGTGGATGTATGCTAATGATTGCTCAACATTCAGCGCCATTCACAACTCCTCAAATACATATTCCTCAAATATTTGGACATTCATGTCTGGATGAATTCAGCTCCATCAATAGTCAAGAGCTTGACACCATTCGCGACAAAGCAGCTTGCTACATCAACAACCATCCACTCTCTCTACCACCAATGCTCAGTAGCAACAGCGTGTGCTATCTACAATCTGCACTGCAGAAGTTCACCAAAGATCCTCAGACAGCGCCTTCCAAATGCACAGCCACTTCCATCTAGAGGCACATGGGCAGCAGATACATGGAGCCACCATCACTGGCAGTTTCCCCTCCAACCAGCTCACCAGCCTGACTTTGAAATATATCACTGTTCATTCACTGTCGCTGGGTCAAAATCCTGGCGTTCCCTCCATAACATCATTTTCCGTCAACCCACTGTAGGTGGACTGCAACAGTTCAAGAAGGCAGCTCACCACCACCTTCCAAAGGGCAACTATGGACTGAAAATAAATGCTGGTCAACCAGCGATGCCCACATCCCACAAACAAATTAAAAAGTACAAAAGTGCCAGGTAGTGATCATCTTCATCAGAAGAGAATTCATACATCAAGTAACTCATCTTCTGGCTTGACAAAGCTGTCCACCATTTACAAGGCATAAGTTTGAAATGTAGTGAAATACACCCGATTGCCTGGATAGGTGCAGCTGCAACAAGAAGATTAACTCCGTCGAAGACAAAGTGACTGACTTGATTAGCAGCAGCGCATCCAAGCATCAATCCCTCCACCTTTGATGCACAGTTGTTGCAGGGTGTACTAACTACAAGGTGCACACTGCAAAAATTTGCAAATGCTTCTTTCACAAAACTTTGCAAACCATACAATCCAGCAGGACAGGGGAAGCACATACATTGGAAAATCACCACCTGTAAAATCCCCCAGGGTCAAAAGTTCTGGAATTCTTCCCTGTCAGGGTTTAGTTACAATAAATGAGGCACAGTGGTTGAAGAAGGCAGCTCAACACCACATTCTCAAGGACAATTAGGAAAGAGTCAGTGATGCTGGCCGAGACAGAGAAGTCCTCATTTCATGAATTAATTAAGAAAAAAATGAAATTTCCAACCACTTCATTTCTATTGTTACCATGGAAATGTTTACCTCCATGGAATAATCTCACTTGCTCACTCGAACTTGATCCTGACAATAGTGAGGCTACTACAATGTGCAAATTATAAATGTCGCAAAAATCATTATGTTTTTATGTTTGCTGCATTTTACAGGCTACATATTGTGATTACAACACATTAAGAAGCTAACATCAAGGTCAGTTAAAACATTTCTCAGCCAAAAATCATCAATGCAGAAATTTGAATGTACATCTTGAACTGTGCACGTTTATTATAAAACAAGCGATAATTATTCAGCCATCCATTTTATATCACTCCCGCATTTCAGTTCCATTAAATTCAAAGGGAGGAAACAATCAAGATAGATGTGAAATGAGTTGTCAGTTTACTATGATTAGTTCTACATAGAATCAAAATTAACCTTTTTATTTGTGAAAGGTGTGAATTTGTTTTAGTTTTCATATTACTGATCTGAATTGTTCAATTGATTAATTAGGTGGAAGGGGAGGTGTCATCATTTCATACAATTTTCAAACATTATTATTTACAGTGTTGATCAGTTTGACACAGTCAGTTTAACATGGCACATAGATTCTTTTATATTATTGCATAAAACCAAGCCAGACAGGTAGTGAAATTTCAAGATAGTTAGATTACATTGTGATATATGAAATTCCAATGTAAAGATACCCAGCTCATTTTTAGTAGTTGTTGTTGTAAAAGTAGTAATTATATTAGCCTCCTTGCAGTTTCTGTATATTCGCCTTATCTAGCTAGCAATCATACGATCCAGATTCTGTGCAAGTCTCTAATATTATAGCCATGTAAATAATGCAGTTGATAAACTTGAATTGAATTGCATTAAATTGAATTTATTGCCACGTGTACTGAAGCACAGTGAAAAGTTTTGTCTTGCGAGCAATACAGGCAAATCTCAGAGTTAAGTAGCATAGATAAGTAAACAATAGGCAAACAGCAGCAAAAACAAATCACAGGTACAGGCGAGTGTTAAGAGTTTGTGAGTCCATTCAGTACTTTAACAACAATAGGGTAGAACCTGTTTTGAAACCGCCTGGTCTGTCTCAATACATCCCAGTCTTCATGGTATATGTTACCAGGACGAACAATAGGAATCACTCAAATTATACCAGACCAGCAGTACTAGACTTGAATGTGTCAATGATATGAAAAGAAATATACAGTTGGTAACCAATTGATGCTATAAGATGTTGGCAGCTGTGGCAATTGAAGGCTTCCCAACTGTCATTAAGCATCTATATGAGTTCAGAGATGAAATTTACAGCCAACAACCAGGACTAAAGTAGTCCAACCCATTCTGAACCACTGTAATCTCATTAAAAAAGGAATATTCATGTGCGCTGAGTGTATTTAAATAAAACAGAAGCTGTTCATCCATCGATCTGGCATTGAAAAGTGTAATCCTACCAGCAGAACAATCAGACCCCCATCAAGAGTTTCGTAAATGCTGAAAGAAAGCTGCTCTCATGCAGCAATTCTTGGCCGATGTTATTCCCAGTCAAAGTGCAGGCAAAACAGTCAGAATAATGTGTGCTTCATGTTGACATAAACCTGCTAACTTCAAAGCAGCAATTCCTATAAGGGACAAACAAACAAGCAATACACCTCAATGTTATACTCGCATTTTAAAGAGCACAGAGCTGGAAACAAAAATGGAGAGCAAATATTCAAGGATAGATTGGTTATCATCTCATACCTTATCAAAGTTTCATTTATTTTTAAAAAAGAATAAAACTTTACTTCATGGATCAACAAATAGCTGATAATGAAAGGCAGACAGTGAAACTCTATAATCCTCTGGAAAACAAAGGGTTGAGAGAGTCGATTCTCATGTAATTTTAATAATGACAACAAAGGTCATGACAAAACTTGACAGCTCTTAAAATACCAGCTTTAAGTTCTAGTCAAGCTCAAGATACATAAGCTCAAGTTCATGTTATACTGGCAAAAGCCCAAAGGCATGGAATGTTACTTCATCAAGGTTAATTTAGCTGAACGGCTTGTAGATGGGCCTCACACCTATTAAATCTATCAGAGCAGCACTTCCAGACAAAACCAAAGACTGTGACATTGATGTACTGTTATATGACACAAGTTTAAGGCCACTTTTGTAGCCAATAATAGCCCTGACTCTGCAGTGACTATGGCAGCTATCAACAATGCTGTAAAACATCCAAATCTTACGTGAGATGTGGCTTGACTCATGCACCATAACAGTGTATAGCATTTCAAAATGTATGCATGTAGATTTAAAACATGTAAGAAGTGCAGTTGTCCAGAGAAACCCAAATTACAATGCAAAACTCCACAGCAGCATTTGAAGAAGAGGTGCCCAAAGAACAATTTCCAAAGTTCCATCCATGGTATGCAAGCACATCGGTGAAGTCCATCAGGAACGAAATCTACAGCCCCAGGTCTGAAAGTGCATGTGGTCAATTTGACTCATCACATGAATGGCATTAACAAACTGAGACTATTACCCCAAAGGAATGGACAACATGCATTATTTACCAAAACTTATACTGGTGCTGGCACACATTTCACCCCTTTACAGATGCCACACAAGATGTGCTGTCACCACGTGGTACAGTCCACATATAATAAACTGACTGCTTACAACAGGTCTAACATTACATGCATTGTCTTATCCATCTTAAATGTCAAGCTGCTTCCTTGGGATGGACACCTAAAACTTTTTATATCATTGAAACGGTGAGACTAGCTATTATTGGTTGGTCAGTGTACAGATCTGCATAATATTACAGGATAGAAAACATCACAGAGTCATGGTCATAATGATAGAGGTCTACATGACAGAAAAAGAGCTTTCGGCCCATTGAATCTGTGCCAGTCAAAAACAACTTCTAACTATTCTATTCCAAATTTCCTCCTTTTGCTTTGTATGCCTTGGCAAAATAAGTTCTCATCTAAATACTCCTTCAATGTTACGAGGGTTTCTGCCTTTACCACCCTTCTAGGCAGTGAGTTCCAGATTCCCATCCTCTGGGCAAATAAAATCTTCTGCAAATCCCCTTAAAGCCTCCTTCCCCAAACTTTAATGTATGTCCCCAGTCATTGATCCTTCCACCAACGGGAACAGTTTTTTCCTGTCTACCCTGTCCATGCCCTTCATAATGATATACATCTAAACTATGCCCTCTTCAGCCTCCCACACTCCAAGGAAAACAACCCAGTCTATCAGATAGAAACCGAAATGGCTGCTGTATATCAGAGACAAAAAAAGATATTACAGCAAAAGCTCAGCAGGTCAAACTGCATCTGTGGAGAGAAAACAGTGTTAACGTTTCAGGTTGAGTGACCCTTCCTGAGAAAGGTTCACTCGACCCGAAACATTAACTCTGACTTCTCTCCACAGATGCTGCCAGATTAGATGAGATTCTCCAGCAATTTCTATTTTTGTCCCAGTCTATCAAATCTCTCTTCATAACTAAAACGCTCCACCTCTGGCAAACCTCATCCATAATATCTCCAGTGCACTCATATTCCCTGTACAATGTGAATCCAAGAAATGCACACAATACTCTAGCTGCAGCCTAATTAACGCTCTATACAGTTCCAGCATAACCTCCCTCCTTTTAAACTCTATGCCTCAAGTAATAAAGGCAAGTATCCCATTGCAATCTTAATCATTTTATCGACCTCCTTCTTACCTTGAGGGACCAGTTGACATGCACACTAAGATGCTGTTGATCCACAGTGGTTCCCAGGATCCTATTATTTATCATGTGTTACCTTGCCTTGTTGGTCTTGGCCAAGTACATTAGTTTTATATGGGATGTAGGCATGAGTGGTCACATTTGTTGCATCCTGAACTGAGTTAAGAGCCAATCACATTACTGTGGGTGTAGAGTCAAATGTAGGCCAGACCAGGTAAGGGTGGCACATTTTCTTCACTAAAGAACATTAGGGAACCAGATTTTGTTTCTTCTGACAATTGATATAATCAGACTCTTAATTCCAAATATTTTTTATTGAATTGAAATTCCACTGTCTGTCATGGATTTGAACCTGGGTACCCAGAGAATTACCTGGGCCTCTGGACGAATAATCAAGTGATAATATCACTGGACCATTGCCTCTCCTAGTTGTAATCACAGAGATAGCAAACCACAACATCAAGTTTATCCATGACCAGAATAACCTTTACCCAGGCACACTCGATGCTATTGGCAAGTGTAAAGCGAATATCATGTTACAACTAAGGGATGGTGCCCAATTCTCCACATTCATGCAGTATTCACAATCAGGATTAGGTCAAACTGGAATAACCTGCAAAGATGACATCATCATATTGATTGATGCAGCTCCAGTACTTTTGTTCTGAAGAGAGATTGCATTATACATGTATGCTTAGATCCAAGTTGACTGAATATTGTAGTAACAAAGATGCCCATACATGATTACAAGCCTGGAAGAGCTTAATGCCAAATTATCAAGTACGAAGCATTTTTGCAAGGAGAAACCTGAACTAGGATTCCCAATTCCTTTCGTTCTTCAGTTTTCCAAAGCCTTTTTCCAGTTAGGAAATTGTGTATTCTTCTACCAAAGTCCATAACCTCACACTTTCCCACATTGTATGCCATCTGCCACTTCTTTGTCCACTCTCCTAGCCTGTATACATCCTTCTGCAGCCTCCCAACAATATTTGTCCCTCCACCAATCTTTGTGTCATTTGCAAACTTAGCAAGAATGCCCTCAGTTCCTTCATCCAGATTGTTAATGTATAACATGAATAGTTGTGCTCCCAACACTGACCCCTACAGAATGCACTGGTCTCCAACTGCCATCTGAAAATTTATCCCCACTCTTTGCCTTCTGCCAGTCAGCAATCCTCTATCTGTACCAATACCTTGTCTTTAACACCATGGGCCTTTATCTTACTTAGTAGCCTCCTATGTGGCACCTTGTCAAAGGCCTTCTAGAAATCCAAATACTTTCCAAATGATTTTCAAATGTATCTTGGTTTCTTCAAATTTTATCCTCATATATTTAAAATTTTTATGATCAGAACCTCCCACCTTTGAGGTCTTCTCAACAAAGATATACCATACACAGGGGAAGGAAAATCAATAGCATATTTTTCAATCTCTCAAAAGTGTTCTAATATCCAACAAGTTATACTTCAATATTATGATCCCTCCAAAGTAAATGCATCCCAGTTAGGAACTCGGAGAATGACAAACTTTCTGCTTTTGTACCTAACACCTTTCTGATACGTCAGGCAAGCTATTCCAATATTATAGTTAAAAATCACACACCACCTGGTTATAGTCCAACAGGTTTATTTGGAAGCTCTGGCTTTCGGAGAGTTGTTCCTTCATCAAGTGGTTGTGGAGACTAAGATTATAAGACACAGAATTTATCGCAAAAGTTTACAATGTGATGCAACTTAAATGATATATTGAAAAAAGACCTGAATTGTTTGTTAAGTTTCTCATATTTTAGTATGACCATGTTGACTTCACTTCTTTCATATGTAAATCCCAGAATCTTTTTTAAAGTTACATTCTCATACTGATTATATTTCTAAAAGAAAGATTTTTTTTAGAAATAGAATCAGTCTGAACATTTGGACACAGACAGACAAAGTTAAACTTTACACCATCAATGCATTATCTTAGCTGACATAGCACCTATTGTTAGAGTTCACTTGAGAATGTAACTTGAAAAAATGTTCTGGGATTTAAGCATGAAAGGAATAAAACAAACATGGTCATTCTAAAAGCTGAGAGACTAATCAAACAATCCAAGTCTTTTTCAATATATCATTTCAGTTGCAACACACTGTAACTTTTGTTATAAATTCTGTGTCTTATGATCTTATACTCAACAATCATCTGATGAAGGAGCAGTGCTCCGAAAGCTAGTGCTTCCAAATAAACCTGTTGGACTATAACCTGGTGTTGTGTGATTTTTAACTTTGTAACCCCAGCCCAACATTTGCACCTCCACATCATTATCCCAATATTGAAAAAGCAATGCTGACTGTAGTTTTCAGAACTCAGTGGTTTCGCAATTATCTACTCAGCAAGCATTTAATTGTTCAACCTGATCATAAACTGTTGGAACTGTTGAAAGCCACTCCCAAGTGCCTCTCCAATGACTTTGGGTAAAGATTCATGGGTAAGACTTAGAAATCTGCTGCAAACCAGTTTCCCAAATGCCTATTTCCAATGCATTTAGTTGTCATCCAAATCCTGCTGTGAACAAACTTCTGCTTTTTTTTTACAGCCACATGCAGTTATTAATAAATGATATTAATAAGTTAAAAGGTCGTCTCAACCTTGAGACCTTTTACATTTTGGTCATAGCCAAGCTGAGTAGGTTCAGCAAGTTACATCTGATAATAGCAGCAGCAACTGTTGAAAAAGATCATCATCACTGGCTGTCCTGAATGTATTCAACAGGTACCTGAGCAAGGATTTTCCTTCTTCTCATTCAGAAATGAACTAGGAATCTCTAGAATGTGATTTTTGAAAAGAAATCAGTGATCATTCTACACATATTAGATTATATTTACGCACACGCACACACACACACATCTCACATGGGAACAAAAAATAAGAAGACTTTGTACATAAATCTATGTGTTGGCTCACCATCAATGAGGACATTAATCAACCGATCAAGTCATGAAAAAAGTGTCAACTCCGTCAACCTCAACAATTATATGAACCTCTCATGCCACATATAATTCCTTCTGAACTATGTTGAAAGGTGTTGACTGATGTTTTTCATGTCTATAGACACAATTACATTTTGGCTATCGAATAATTCACTGAATTCTTTTCCATGCAACGAATCGAAAATGCCACTAATGCAACAGCTGGTAACACATTGACAGTCATAATTCAGCATGTTCAATGTACCTTCACTATCTACAGTACAGGAAATGGGGTGTTGCACATACTATTTATTCTCCTCACTACCCTCGGTCTAACAGTTTCACATATGCACTGTTCAGGCTGTAAAATTCATAACACAGAGGAACCTCAATTATCCGGCATTTAATTATCCGAATATCGGAATATCTGGCAAGATTGCAAGGTCCTGATGCTTGGCTAAACTATGTTATCTGGCATTCAATTATCCGGAATTTGATTAAATTAATGAAACACTTCCCACCCGTGTCCTTTGGATAATTGAGGTTCCTCTGGAGTCAAGTATAAAGCAAATTGTCAAATGTTTTGGATAGCTATGTTAAATCTCAAGTGACTGGTTTACCTTCAGGGCAACTGGTATGTTTGGACTGCAGATCTACACTGTTCTTCCCTCCCACACTCTCACCGGCCAAGCATATAGAACATAGAACGTAGAACGTTACAGCGCAGTACAGGCCCTTTGGCCCTCGATGTTGCACTGACCTGTCATACCAATCTGAAGCCCATCTAACCTACACTATTCCATGTACGTCCATATGCTTGTCCAATGACGACATAAATGTACTTAAAGTTGGCAAATCTACTACTGTTGCAGGCAAAGCATTCCATATCCTTACTACTCTCTGAGCATGATATACTTTTGGAAAGAAGGGGGAAAATGGTACAAGAGCATAATTAGTGAGCAGACAGAATGTTAGCTCAACTCAAACCAAGCCAAAGTATAAGAGTTTGAGATTGTCATAGGAATCTGTGCGTTCATGACAAGATACTACAGTGTTGTCCAACTTAGGCCATATATCATTGGACAGAGCAATGATATATGGCCCAACTCAGAGAAATAGTGACATATCTGAACTGCATATTGAGAGTCACCCATCACACTGGATGAGTGGTCAGGTACTGAATGTATTATATTAGTGCCGGAAAACAGCTACATATTTACAACTGATGATTCTGTCTACCTCAAGAACAGACAACACAATGCAGAGTGAAGTTGTACAGCTGCTTCATAATAGTTGTGTAAAGGATTAGATCTGGTCATCTCATATATCTTAATGGGCAGAGATAATATAACGTTCTTGTATCTGTTTATCAGAAAAAGTTTGACATTCCTTATAAGAAAAAAGGAGAGATATTGTAATATTTCAAATGGTCCAGACCAGACAGGAAATGTTCCTTCAATACAATTAGATGACATCTTAATATGTGATGTTTTAGTATTAAGGTAACTGCCTCACTTTCAGTAGCAGTGTAATAACAGCAGCAACTGTAATAACTTGTTTGTAGTTATGACATGTTTGCTCTATGTAGTCAGTAAACACAGAATAAATCTGAGATATTACAGCAATGTAAATAGTTAGTGTTTTTGTAAAAATGTTAAGACATCTGTCTCAAAAGAGCCTCATTCCTGATGAAGGGCTCTTGCCCGAAACGTCAATTCTCCTGCTCCTCAGATGTTGCCTGACCTGCTGTGCTTTTCCAGCACCACAGTCATGAATCTGCCTCAAAAGAACTAAATCTTTGTGGTTTATGTTACAGGAGCAAGCAGATAGGGAACAGCCAGTCCACATTGAAATGGAAGTGGTTTTACCTAAAAACCTTACCAGATGGATAGAGTAACAGGACACATAATAAAATAACCTGTGAACACTGCTGATCTGGAACAGAATTGAAAAAAAAGCAACAGTGATTATCTTTGTTCTCTGAGCACTTCAATAAGTTAGCTACAGGTTTATGGAATAACTGATGCGTCACATCACAAAATTTCAGAAGAGGTAGAGTTATTAATTGGTTGGAAGCTGCTTTGACATTCAGTTTTTACTCAGAAACACTCTCGTATGGGATTATATCCAATGAGCTAAGTCAGTCTTCAGTGACGCTCTAGGCTTGAGGGAGTTAAAGTTACAGATTTACAAATAAATGTCATAAGATGCTTTTAGATTTCAGACATATTCAAATAGAATAGAACAGTAAGTATTTACGCAAGCTCTTTAATGTTCAGTGATCTGCCTGAGTTAAATAAAGTTATTTGTTGCTTTAAAATTGCATGGTGATAGGCTAATAGCTTTTTAATCCTAATAAACATTGACATCAATCACTTGCAGATAACCTCAATCCATCCATATACAGTGCAGCTTCTACTTTGTGTTCAGCAAAAGGACCAGAATGAAGATGGGGAGACTTCCTTAAGCAGTAATGATTTGGAATGTACTGCCAAAAATGCTGGTGGAAGCAGATTCAACAATCGTATAAAGGGAATGGCACATGTATTTGAACAGGGAGATGAAGCAGAGTTTTATTGAATGACCCAGGAATGTGGGAGAAACTGGACAGTTCTTTTAAAGATGGAGTACATATTAGATGGGAGAACTGACCTCCTCAGGGCCTTCAGCTGTCTTTGGAATTTCTCCCGAATCATCTTCTCACCCTATTTTAATTTAAAAAACTATCTACCAGTAAAAAGATGCCTGCCTTACCTTCAGTAGCAGTTGTAATGACACTAGCAATAGTAATAACCTATTTGTAGTTACTGTATGATTGCTCTATGTAGTAATTAAGCACAGAATCCAGATTATAAATCTGGGTTATCTTGCTTTATAGATCAATATCAAATTTTGTTTTATTATGTACATGTGAAGTGATTTGTGATGTTTTATTACATTAATAAGTGCAGACATATTATGCTGATTGTTGTCCTAGGATTCAATCTTTTTTATCTAAGCTGAAATATAATATTTCTGACCACACCATTTATTTGACTTTGATTGCTCTGCCTGAGACTGCCATTTTAATAACAAGTTCTGTATAATTTTGTCCTGTGCCATTTTGAACCTCAAGAAGAAATCATTCTATTTATCTGCAATGAATTTAAAATGTAAGCATCAGAAAAAGCAGCTATATTGGAACATATTGCATACTCTGCTTACGTCTATTAATTTCTGATATAGTGCCCCATCTGAGTATAGAGAATTTGGTCTAAATGATGTCTAACTGATTCAAATCATTTCCAATTGGGATCCAGCACGTATGAGTTTCTCATTTTAAAAAAGATTGGACTTCTCAGCACGTATGTTGTGTTGATTATCTGCTATCTGATTGATTAGTCGATTTTGTTTTGACAAAGCCAATAGCACACCATTTGTTGGCTGCTGTCATTTTGAGGGCCTTGAGCAACATGGTCGAATTGATTGCCATAGTTTTTTTGAACAAACTTCATTCAGGAGTTGTCTGCTGAACCAAAAGAGCCTAAGGATTGTCTGTCAGTTACTGCAAAGATAATACTTGAGCAATGAGTACTGATAATTCTTTAACCTCCCTCTGTGCACCTGCTGTTTGTTTCAATGATTTCAGAAGGAAAATACTCCCTAGAGCGTACTATAGTCTATATTTTTCAATAGTAATTCAGGACAGGTTACACGCAGCCAATATTTTACCCTAGAATTCATTATAGCAAATTTTAACTAGATATCTTTGACATTATCCTACTCAATAGTCATTGGCTTAACTGTTACATAAGGACCTTAATGGTAATATTATCACCAGATTCATTATCAACTGGAAACTGAGAATTGAGGTATTTCAAACAGGAATTTTCAGTCTAAAGGTGTTGCATTCAATAAGAAATGTTAGGCATTCATTTCTACATTTTTATTATTCACACAGAATAATTCCTACACATGACAATCAAAAGAAATTATTGATGCCTGTTGAAAGGGGAAAAGGTAAAAAGACTGAATTGTTGCATTTCATCTGTTTTACTGAGCCTAACCTCTACATGGCTCCAGCCTAGCTTATTCATGACACTTTCACTTCTAAGCCAGAAGATTTGAACACACAATCTCTGCTAAAAATTCTGTGTCGTACTAAATAATGTGTTGCATAGTTAAATTTTCTGTCTTTCTGGTGAAATGTTATTCAGATGTCCTGCCTACTCTCACAGGTAAACAAAAAAGAACCTATGCCTTTAGTAAGAGAGAATCCAGTCAACATGCGTCCCCAAAGCAAAACCCAGAACATGCATCCTGCTCATTTACTTCATTGCCATTTGTATGAACATGCTGTGTACAAAATGATTTCATGTATCCTTATACGACAACACTGAATACAGATTAGAAATAATTAATTGGCTGTAAGGAACATTGGTGTGATGTGAGATTGTGAAAGTCACCATGTAAATATCAGTGTTACATTTGTTATCTCCATCTAACATACAGATGCAATATTAATAATACTTACAATCTTAAACAAAATGGCATAGGTTGGGACTAAAAAGGACCAAAATCACAATGTGATCCACAAAAGCAAGGAGTTCCCATTAGTTACGGTATTGGTTAATGGACTAGATGGAGGAAATAGGAGAAAGTGAGGATTGCAGATGCTGGAGATCAGTGTTGAGACTGTGATGCTGGAAAAGCACAGCAGGTCAGGCAGCACCTGAGGAGCAGGGGAATCGACACTTCAGGCAAGAGGCCTTCATCAGGAATGAGGCTTGTGGACTGGGGGGCAGTGGATAAATGGGAGGGAGTGGAGCTGAGGGGAAGGTAGCTGGGATTGTGATCGGTAGATGAAGGTGGGGTGAAGGTGATAGGTTGGAGAGGAGGGTGGAGTGGATCGGTGGGATGGAAGATGGACAGGCTGGACAGTTCATGAGGACAGTGTCAAGTTGGGAGGTTGGATCTGGAATAAGGTGGGGAGAGGGGCACATTGAAACCCACATTGATGCCGTGTGGTTGGAAGGTACCAAGGCGGAAAATGATGCGTTCGTCTTCCAGGCATCAGTTGGTTAAGGTGTGGCGGTGGAGGAGGCCCAGGACCTGCATGTCCTTGGCAGAGCGGGAGGGGGAGTTGGACCTGACAAGGAATGTTTTTTATGGAAAGCAGATAGGGGTGGGGAGGGAAATATATCTCTGGTGGTGGGGTCCATTTATAGGTGGTGAAAATGGCGGAGGATGATGCAATGTATATAGAGATTGGTGGGGTGGAAGGTGAGGACCAAGGGTGTTCTGTCCTTGTTGCAGTTAGAGACGTGGGGTATGAGAGCAGAGGTGTGAGAAATAGATGAGATGTATTGGAGGGCATCATTGACCATGTGGGAGGGGCAATTGCGGTCTTTGAAGAAGGAGGTCATCTGGTGTGTTCTGTGGTGGAACTGGTCCTCCTGGGAGCAGATGCAGCAGAATTGGGAATAAGGGATAGTGTTTTTACAGAAGGCAGGGTGGGAGGAGGTGTAATCCAGGTAGCTGTGGGTGTCAGTGGGTTTGTAAAAGATGTCTGTGTTGAGTCAGTCACCATTGTTGGAGGTGCAATTGTCCAGGAAGGGGAGGGAAGTGTCTGAGATGGTCCAGGTGAATTCAAGGCCGGGGTGGAATGTGTTGGTGAAATTGATGAACCGTTCAACCTCCTCATGGGACCACGAGTTGGCAGCGATACAGTCATCAATGTAGCAGAGGAAAAGGTGGGGAATAGTGCCGGTGTAACTACGGAAGATAGACTGTTCCACACAACTGACAAAGTGACAGGCATAGCTGGGGCCTATTCAGGTGCCCATGATTACCTCTTTAGTCTGGAGGAAGTGGAAGGACTCAAAGGAGAAATTATTGAGGGTGATAACCAGTTCAGCCAAACAAATGAGCATGTCAGTGCAAGGGTACTGATGGGGATACTAGAAGAGGAAGAAACGGAAGGCGTGGAGGCCCTTATCATGGCGGATGGAGATGTATAGGGACTGGATGTCCATGGCGAAGATGAGGCATTGGGGGCCAGGGCAACTAAAGTCCTGGAAGAGCTGATGCCATGGATGGTGTTCAGAACGTATGTAGGGAGTTCCTCCAGTATCAAGGTACGTGGAGTTGAGTTCGGTGAGGCAGGAGCAGGCCAAGATTATACTTCGGCCGGGGCAGTCAGTTTTGTGAATTTTGGGTAGGAGATAGAACTGGGCAATGTGGGGTTCCCAGACTATGAGGTTGGAAGCTGTCGGTGGGTGATCCCCTGAGGTGATGAGGTTGTGTATGGTCTGAGAGATGGTGGTTTGGTGATGGGAGGTGAGGTCATGGTTGAGGGGGCAGTAGGAGGAGGTGTCTTTGAGTTGGTGCCTAGTTTCAGCAGTGTAGAGGTCAGTGTGCCAATCACCACTGCACCCGCCGCCCCCCCTTGTCCGCTGATTTGATGGTGAGGTTGGGATTGGATTCGAGGAGGTAGAGGGCTGCGTGTTGTGAGGGTGAGAGATTCGAGTGGATGAAGGGGGTAAGCGGGTTGAGGTGGTCAATGTCCCAGCGGCAGTTTGAAATAAAGAGATCGAGGGCAGGTAACAGATGTTATGTACATCTTCCTCCTTGTATCTTAATGTGTTGAAAAAAAGCAGCAGCGGGAAGATGGCACCATTTACCTTATCACAGGTAATACTGACTTTCTTGGCAGTGTGGAGGAACAGAGGATCTGGGTGTGCAATTACATAGATCCCTCAAAGTTGCCACCCAAGTGGATAAGGTTGTTAAGAAAGCATATGGTGTTTTGGCTTTCATCAACAGGGGGATCAAGTTTAAGAGCCGCAATGTTTTGCTGCAGCTCTACAAGTCCCTGGTGAGACCACACTTGGAATATTGTGTCCAGTTCTGGTTGCCCTACTATGGGAAAGATACAGAGGCTTTGGAGAGGGTGCAAAGGAAGGTTTACCAGGATGCTGCCTGGACTGGAGGGCTTGCCTTATGAAGAGAGCTTGAATAAGCTTGGACTTTTCTCTCTGGAGAGAAGGAGAAAGAGAGGAGACCTGATCAAGTTGTACAAGATAATGAGTGGAATAGATAGAGTCAATAGCCAGAGACTTTTCCCCAGGGCAGGATTGACTGGTACAAGGAGTCACACTTTGAAGATATTAGGAGGAAGGTGTAAAGGAGATGTCAGAGGTAGGTTCTTTATGCAGAGAGTTGTGAATGCATGGAATGCGTTGCCAGCTGTGGTGGTGGAAGCAGAGTCATCGGGGACATTTAAGCGATTGTTGGCCATGCACGTGGATAGCAGTGAGTTGAGGGGTACATAGGTTCAGTTACATTAGGATTAAGCCTCTGCCCAAAGGGCCTGTTCTATGTTGTACTTTTCTATGTTCAATGTTCGATGTTCTCTCTTGTGTTAGCAGCAGCATACTGTGTATCTGAAGAAGAGCACATATGTCTTATTCTTGTTTCAGAGCTTCCAGCTCTAAAGGATGAGGAAGGGTCACTCGTTCCCAAAACTCTGATTTCTCTCCACAGATGCTGCCAGACCTGCTGAGCTTTTCCAGCAATTTGTGTTTTTGTTTCTGATTTCCAGCATTCACAATTCTTTTGGTATTTATTCATATAGCAGTGGTTGCCCTATATTGCATCATGAATCTGCTGCCAAACATTCACTTGCTATTAACTAGGCAATGCAAAGGTTGTGCTGCTTCGTGGGTTTTGGACTATGTGTATAAAGGAGTTAAATAATTAACTTGTCAGTCTTTCTGGAGACATAACCTCACACCAGTATGCGTCACAGAGCAGAGACTGGGGGCCCTCCTGAAGTGATAACATGTATTTGTTTGTATTGTGAGAGTTTTACTCTTGAAGACTGAAAGGGATTAGCTTGTTTTTACTTTTGAAGAATCAATAATTTTTCTTTTTCTTCAGAAAAACCCATAAATTAGAAAACTTTGGACAGTTCACAAAAACCTGGCTGGGGTTAGATGTAAGAACAGTTTCTCTTGGAGAAAGGAGTCAGTTCAGAACAGTTAGGATATAAGTTACCTCAGGGTAAGGCTTTAATTTGAAATTTCGTGACCAATGTGTTTGTTTAGAATGAACACAGAATATAGAACATAGAACATCATGGCACAGTACAGGCCCTTCAGCCCACAATGTTGTGCCAACCTGTGAAACCAATCTGAAACCCATCCAACCTACACTATTCCATTATCATCCATATCTAATGACCATTTAAATACTCTTGAAGTTGGCGAGTCTTCTACTGTTGCAGGCAGGGCATTCCATGTCCTTACTACTCTCTGAGAAAAGAACCTACCTCTGACACCGGTCCTATATCTATCATCTCTCAGTTTAAAACTATATCCCTTGTGCTAGCCATCACCATTTGAGGAAAAAGCTCTCACTGTCCATCTTATCTAATCCTCTGATCATCTTGTATGTCCCTCTAAGTTACTTGTCAAACTTTTCTCTAACAAAAACAGCCTCAAGTCTTTCCTGATAAGACCTTCCCTCCATACCAGGCAACATCCTGGTAAATCTCCTCTGCACCCTTTCCCACGCTTCCACATCCTTCGTGTAATGCAGCGATCAGAACTGTATGCAACATTCCAAATGCGGCCACACCAGAGTTATATACAGATGCTACGTGACCTCATGGCTCTGAAACTCAATCCCTCTACCAATAAAACCTAACATACTGTACGTCTTCCTAACAACCCTATCAACATGGGTGGCAACTTTCAGGGATCTATGTACATGGACACTGAGATCTCTCTGCTCATCTACACTACCAAGAATCTAGTACTCTGTATTCCTGTTACTTCTACTGAAGTGAATCACCTCAAAATTTTCTGCATTAAACTCCACTTGCCACTTCTCAGCCCAGCTCTGCAGCCTTTGTCCCTCTGTAACCTACAACATTCTTCAGCACTATCCACAACTCTACCAACTTTAGTGTCATCCACAAATTTACCAAGCCATCCTTCTATGCCCTCATCCAGGTCAATTATAAAAATGACAAACAGCAGTGGCTCCAAAGCAAATCCTTGCAGTATACACCACTAGTAACTGAACTCCAGGATGAACATTTCCCATCAACCACTACTCTCTGTTTTCTTTCAACTCGCCAATTACTGATCCAAACCGTTAAATCACCCTCAATCCCATGCCTCCGTATTTTCAGCAATAGCCTACTGTAGGGAACCTTATCAAACACTTTACTGACATCTATATAAAGCACATCAACCGCTTTACCCTCATCTAACTGTTTGATCACCTTCTCAAAGAACTCAATAAAATTTGTGAGACACAACCTATCCTTCACAAAATCATGCTGACTATCCTTAATCAAATTATTTCTTTCTAAAGATTATAAATCCTACATCTTATCATTCTTTCCAACACTTTAACCACAACTGATGGTTTATTTTTCTATAGCTACCAGGATTGTCTCTACTCAAAACAAGTAGGAGACATTTGCTACCCTCCAGTCTTATGGCACTATTCCTGTAGAGAACGATGGCATAAAATCAAAACCAAAGGTTCTGCAATCTCCTCCATAGCTTCCCAGAGAATCTGAGGATAAATCCCATCCAGCCCTGGGGACTTATCCATTTTCATACTTTCCAGAATTGCTGACACCTCCTCCTTATGAACCTTAATCTCATCTAGTCTAGTAGCCTATTTCTCAATATTCTCCTTGACAACATTATTTTTTCCAGTGTGAATACTGACAAAAAGTATTCATTTAATGTCTCTCCTATCTCCTTGGACTCCATGCATCACTTTCCACTACTGTTCTTGACTGGCCCTACTCTTACTCCAGTCATTCTTTTAATCCTGATGTACTTATGAAAGCTTTCAGGTTTTCCTTGATGCTATCTGCCAAAGACTTCTCATGATGCTTCCTGGCTCTTAGCTCTCTCTTTAGGTCCTTCCTGACTAACTTGTAACTCTCAAGTGCCCGAACTAAGCCTTCTTTACATAAGCCTCCTTCTTCCTCTTGACAAGAGATTCAACTTATTTAGTAAATCACGGCTCCCCTGCTCGACCACTTTCTCCTTGGCTGACAGATACATACTTATCAAGGACATGTAGTAGCTGTTCCTCGAACAAGCTCCACAGTTCAATTGTGCCCATTCCCTGCAATTTTCTTTCCCATCCTATGCATCCTAAATCTTGCCTAATCACATCATATATACCTATCACCCAGCTATAACTCTAGCCCTGCGGTACATACCTATCCCTTTCCATTGCTAAGTAAGCGTAATCAAATTGTGGTCACTATTACCAAGGTGCCCATCTTCCGCGATATCTAACAGCTGGCCTGGTTCATTACCCAGTACCAAATCCAATGTGGCCTCGTGTCTTGTTGGCCTCTCTACATACTGTAGCAAAAGTGAGTACTAGAGATACAGGAGATTAGAACCAAGAGTGTGGTGCTGGAAAACCACAGCCGATCAGGCAGCATCTGTGGAGCGTGTAAATCAGGCAATATTTGTATTATCTACATATTGTGTCAGGAAATCGTCCTGCACACATTGGACAAAAATTGACCCATTTAAAGTACTTGAACTATAGCATTTCCAGGAGAAAGTGAAGACTGCAGATGCTGGAGATCAGAGCTGAAAAATGTGTTGCTGGAAAAGCGCAGCAGGTCAAGCAGCATCCAACAAGGAGGAGAAATGACGTTTCGGGCATAAGCCCTTCTTCAGGAATGCGGAGGGTGTGTCAAGCAGGCTAAGATAAAAGGTAGGGAGGAGGCACTTGGGGGAGGGGCATTGGGAATGCGATAGGTGGAAGGAGGTTAAGGTGAGGGTGATAGGCGGGAGAGGGGGTGGGGGCGGAGAGATCGGGAAGAAGATT
>NC_057712.1:106020017-106024465 GCF_004010195.1 Chiloscyllium plagiosum | reverse complement strand
CCGCCCCCACCCCCTCTCCGGCCTATCACCCTCACCTTAACCTCCTTCCACCTATCGCATTCCCAATGCCCCTCCCCCAAGTCCCTCCTCCCTACCTTTTATCCTAGCCTGCTTTGCACACCCTCCTCATTCCTGAAGAAGGGCTTATGCCCGAAACGTCATTTCTCCTCCTTGTTGGATGCTGCCTGACCTGCTGCGCTTTTCCAGCAACACATTTTCAGCTATAGCATTTCCAGTCAATATTTGGAAAGTTAAAGTCCCCCATAACAACTACCGTGTTACTCTCGCTCCTATCCAGAATCACCTTTGTCACCCCTTCTCTACATCTCTGCGACTATGTGGGGGCCTATAGAAAAGTCCCAACAAGGTGACCTCTCCTTTCCTGTTTCTAACCTCAGCCCATACTAGCTCAGTGGACGAGTCCTCATCAAACGTCCTTTCTGCCACTGTAATACTGTCTTTAACAATGCCACACCTCCCCCTCTTTTAATACCGTCCCTGATCTGACTGGAACATCTAAACCCTGGAACCTGCAACAACTATTCCTGTCCCTGTTCTATCAATGTGTCCAAAGTGGTCACAGCATCGACGTCCCAGTTTCCAACCCATGCTGTAAGTTGACCACCTTATTCTGGATGCTCCTGGCGTTGAAGTAGGCACACTTCAAACCATTTTCCTCCTCGCGGGTACACTCTTGCGTCCTTGAAACCTTATCTATGACCTCATAACCCTCAACCTCCTGTACACTGGAGCTACAATTCAGGTTCCCATCCCCCTGCTGCATTAGTTTAAACCCTCCTGAAGAGCATTAGCAAATTCCCCCCCCAGGATATTGGTACCACACTGGTTCAGGTGTAGACCATACTGTTGGTACAGGTCTCACCTATCCCAGAATGAGCCCCAATTATCTAGATATCCAAATCCCTCCCTCCTGTACCATCCTTGTAGCCACGTGTCCAACTGCACTCTCTCCCTATTCCTCACCTCGCTAGCACATAGCACGGGCAACAAACCAGAGATAACAACTAAGCTTCCACCCTAGCTCCCTGAATTTCTGCCTTATATCCTCAAAGATCCCGAAAACACAATCCAAGACATCATGAACCCTGGTACCTGGAAGGCAACGCACCAACCGTGAGTCTGTCTCATTCCTACAGAACCTCCTATCTGCCTCCGTAACTATGGAGTCCCCAATGACTAATGGTGTCCTCATTTCCCGACTTCCCTTTGAGCAAGAGGGACAGTCTTTGTGTCAGAGACCTGTACCCCACGCCTTATCTCTGGTAAGTCATCCCCCTAGCAGTATCCAATGCTTAAGAGATTATTTGAAACAAAAAACTTCAGGCTGAGCAGCATGAATAATCAACAAAGATGCTATCAAGCCCTTCAGGCCAAGAACTGAATAAAATAATTAGGTGAAACGTTCTGATGTGTTAGAGAAGTAAACTCTCTCTTTGGGTTTGAGTGCTGTAAAGTGATTCTGTTGGGATAGATGGATTGTTTTTACTTTGGCATGTGCTTTAAATTCTTTCACATTGCATTTTAAGTAAATAGCTTGATTCATCCTATTCACTTCTCTTGTGTAATAAACTTTATTTTATTATTGAAACAAAATCTGCAGCTTGTGTTACGGAATCCCCTCAATATGGAAACAAGTCATTCAGCCCAACAGGTCCACACCAACTCTCTGAAGCATATTCCACCCAGACCCATCCACCTGCAATTTCTCATGGCTAATGCAACTAACCTACACATCCTTGGACACTACGGGGAATTTAGCATGGCCGATCTACCTAACCTGCACATTTTTTGGACTGTGGGAGAAAACCGCAGAATCTGGAGGAAACCCACGCAGACATAGAGAGAATGTGCAAACTCCACACAGACAGTCACCCGAGGTTGGAATCAAACTCAAGTCCCTGGTGCTGTGAGGCAGCAGCGCTAACCACTGAAACACTATGTTGCCCCATGTTATTATGTTTCATCTTAATACCATTATTTTTTATTTTAAATCTATCAAGTGATATTTTAGTCTGGGATCTGATGTGTCCAATGGTAACATCAGCTAGGATCATAACTACTGGCATGGACGTCCAATATGCAAATTTCTTACACGAGGTGTTCTGAAGGATAAGGCATTTGACACTCTGATTCACTCAGGTTCAAAACTGTAATATAGTCCTGGACTTCTCTACAATGTGCAAACCAGGGGTCTGGTTATTAAAAGGGTGTGATATATTGTTAGACAGAAGTTTTGATGGGAAATCTGAAAGTCTGACCCTTAAACCCAGGCACAGAGTTTGATGTGTCCAATATCACCATTAGATAGAGGAAAGGACTGGTACTTTTAAGATGTGACTTCTAATAGTGGGATTGGGAGGAATTGCTCAAGGAGCTAAGAAGAAAGATAACCTGTCCTCCACCAACACCCCCCCAACCTTCCTCCATCCCACCCCCATCTCCCAAATCCCTGGCAACAAACTGTCTCATTAAGGTACCTCAAGACTCCCTGAAGCTGCCCTCACCTCCCTTCAATTTTTGGGTTTCCTGAGATTAAAGAAAAGGCTGACAGTCTAACTAAAGTGTTTAAAATTACCAGTCTATCTCTTGCCTCATTCTTGTCCTACTTCTGTGAAGCCTGGAAATAAGACAGTTTGAAACAGATTAGGGCTGTGTTTGAGATTTCTACAATTTCAGACCCTGAGCTGACTGCTACAATTCAGTTGTTTTCCAACAACTGGTATGAGGATACTGTTATGTAATAGAATTAAATGTACAGCAGTAAATGATTTAGTGGAGATGATTCTCTGTATTAAGAACTGCAGAAATTTTGGAAAGATACTCATTAAGATTTGATGCTGGCACATTTTAGTTAATGATTCTGCAATTGGTATTTACATCAGTAAGTATAGGGCTGATGCCTGTAAAGGTTATTTTAAAATCTTTTGTAAAATCACGCATGACAGAAGACAAGCAAATTTGTAAGAGCAATTCGACATGGTTATGATTTAAATTATTATATATCTTTTGAGGATTTAAGAAATATTGCATGTAATACAGTTGTAGTCTATCATTTAACAGCAGTGAATCATTTGGGAAGTACTTGTAAAATCTTTCCCCATTGATGTTGCTAGAATATCTATTCAAAATGCAATCAAAATCCAATGCCATGCAGTTATTATCAATCACAGGTTTAGTCAGATAAATGTGGTAGCATTTCCATTTCATTTTCATGTATCAGAAAAGAAACAAGTTAATGACACATACAGATGTATCATTGAAATCAGGTATATAACATTCTGAAGCCTGTTTTCCAAGCTCTATTTTAGTGCACTACTATGATGTTAACAGCAGAATATATTTGTAGTGGAATCATTCACATATTTCAACATGTTTACCTAATATTGAGTAAATTCAATTCTTTGGATCTGAAAATCTATAGCCCTTAGAGATTTTAATCCTGATAACAAAGCCCAGAGAGAGAGGAGGAAGAGGAAGAGCTGGTGAAAGGTCATGACTGATTCTGATGTCCCAATTGAAGAGATTTTCCTCCTTTATATATTTTCCATTTTGCATATATTATTCCTAATCAGATTACAGTACAGCCATCTTCCTCTTCCTAGTGAGGCTAAAGAACAAGCTCTTCCAGCACTATTGAATTCACAGCAGGGATTAGGGTATCCATCCCATACTTATATTATAGAACCCCCATTTCTCATCAGAGTTTCACTGGAAGACTCCTTACATTTGCAGCTTATAGCAAGGAACTTAATTTAACATATATTCCTATTTACCGTTTTCATGCTAAAGCCTCTATCCGCCATGAAGCTTCCAATGCAGCATTTGCTCCATTGGACTTCGACTGCTTTCCCTTGAATTTACCACCTCCCATTCATTTGCAGTTTGAAATAGAAATTTGAGAATGATTCACTATTTGCTGTTTTGCTGAAAAGTGGATCTCAGGCTGAGGTGGTGGAGAAAGATGTGAGATTGAACAGGCAGTGTGGTTTATATGGCATTTTGTGGAGGTAGGTGGAGGAATCATTCGATTACTTGTTTCACAGATTGTTCACAATTTGTTTTGTTCCTTTATTCCTGGGGTTTGGTTCAGTATGGGTGGAACTGAAAAAGAAGATGGCGTTCAGAAAAGATTTACAATAATGTTGCCGGGGTTGGAGGATTTGAGCTATAGGGAGAGGCTGAACAGGCTGGGGCTGTTTTCCCTGGAGCGTCGGAGGCTGAGGGGTGACCTTATAGAGGTTTACGAAATCATGAGGGGCATGGATAGGATAAATAGACAAAGTCTTTTCCCTGGGGTGGGGGAGTCCAAAACTAGAGGGCATAGGTTTAAGGTGAAAGGGGAAAGATATAAAAGCGACCTAAGGGGCAACTTTTTCACACAGAGGGTGGTATGGGTATGGAATGATCTGCCAGAGGAAGTGGTGGAG
>NC_057712.1:105967963-106018099 GCF_004010195.1 Chiloscyllium plagiosum | reverse complement strand
TGTGGGGTAAATTTGTACTTGCAGGGTTACATTGTACTTTGCTCAAAAACTGCATGCATTCAGGTAGAACTCCGTTATCTCACTTTTTAGATTAGAATCAATCTTGACATCATGGCATAGACAGAGAACACAGGGGGTCAGCACCTTCAACATATTGTCTAGCTATCACCATTGTTAACAGCTACCCTGAGAATGCAACTTTATAAAAAAAGGTTGTGTGATTTACACATGAAAGAAGTGAAACTATCACGGTATTCTAACAGATGAAAGGCTTAACAGACAATCAATTTTTCAATGTATAATTTCAGTTACATCACACTGTAAATTTTTGCTATAAATTCTGTGTGTTAGGATTGAGCCCTCCACTACCACCTGATGAAGGAGTGACGCTCCGAAAGCTAGTGTGCTTCCAATTAATCCTGTTGGACTATAGCCGAGTGTTGTGTGATCCTTCTATCTTGTCCTCCTTTGTGTTATTAGTTAGCTTCCTCTTAAATGCATCTTTCATATTCTAAGATTTTTCTGCATTCGTCATTACAATTACAGTCGAAAAAGGTGTTGATAATTCTTTTTGTACAGTTCCCCGATGACTTTCCCTTTAGTGATCAGTGCTTACATTACTCAATGTCAATGCTATGGGGCATGGGATTCCTTCGAGCCTGAAGTAGTCACATATGAACTGGGATATCTGCCTTTTTGGTCTAACTAGAACAGTCTTGTTGAGTGAACACTATGAAGTTTATTGCTTTACTGCAATTATTTAGCCATTACATGAATTATAATGTATATTAATACATAGGTTATTAAAAGCATACTAATCTCAGATTTGTCTCCTACAAACTCCTTCTTTACTGCAATCAAATTCCCATGTCACCAACACAATGGCTGATGCATATTCACTATAATAAGTCTTGAAACTTTAAGACCCATCTATAATAATTATGGGCAGATATCACACAGCATGCAATCTGGCAATTTCCATCATAGAGTTCCAAATGGCTTATTTAAAACTGCTGCCTGAAAGAGAAGTGCATTCCTACTGCCTATTTAAAGGCGTCCAAAAAGGTGTTGACTAGGGCATTAACATAAACAGAGTGGTAAGTGAACCAAATACCAGGAGCTCAGAACGACAGCTGTGAAGTGAATTATTCCCAATGTGTGGTTAATGTGTTTCTTTTGTGTAGTTGTGATTTTCACTTTTAAACTTTGATTCCAAATAACTTTGTCAGTCATGGTTTTTTAGTAGTTAATGGTTTTTTACTTCAGTGTTTATATTTTCTCTCATGTGTAAGAAAGGTATTATGCTAAATTTGTAGAAAGGGAAAATGGATTATTTCACAGCTTTGTGGGCAAAATCCTTAGGCACTACAATTGCTGCAACATTTGGTCATGAGATGGAAGAGAAGATCAAAGTACACTCCGTTCAAGGCGACAAAAGTGAAATTTCAAAATACTCAGATAATGATGTGACTAAGACTGTGCACAATATACCCCAATGAGAGGCAGCCAAATGTTTAAGAAAGCAAGAATTAAGACTGTCAGCTTTTCCTGAATATGTCAAACTGTTGATTTACATATTTATCAACCAGGTGCTAAAATTTGAATGTGTTTGTTGCACTCATTTTGCCTTTCCCAATGAATGGGAAAGTTGGATGCTACTCTATACTGGGCTGGAGGAGTATGGGCCCAAGTGAGAGATTGGGTGTCTCTGCTGGCAGCCTTGAAAGATGTGTAACCAAGCAGTGGGCACACACGCCTGCATTCATTTCAATGGAACATTCTCTACAAAACATAACTGTCACACCAGTGTCTTTTGAATGTGAAAGACCAGCAGAAATAAATACATGCACAGCAAATGGTCATTGTTTCAAAATAAAGGGTGACCCATATGGGACAGAAATAAGCAGAAATATTTACATAGTGATGGCTGTGAGCTTTGGAAATACTTTACTCAAAAGGTGATGGAAGCAGAGTCCTTGAATAGTTTTAAAGCAGAAGATGATAGATTATTGATTTGTAAGTGGCTGAAATGGTACGGAGGAATGTGGAGTAATCAGATCAACCGTGATCTCATTGAATAGCAGAGCAGACTCAAAAGGCTAATCGGCTTTCCCCTGCTCCTACTTCACTTGTTTGTATGTTCGGATATTTGAATGGTGCAGGTGCTGGTTTGCTTCTGAGGCTTCCCTTATTACTTAAGGTAGGATGATCAGAGATTGGAGGATCACTGTTTTGTGGTTGGGAAAATATACTAAGGAAACTGATTGACCTAAAGATTAACAACCTTCCAGGAGCAGAGGAATGAATTACAATTAATAGTTTAAATATGATAATAATTAGATTGTAAATGGGCATCAGAACAGTTACTTAGATCATTGTTGGGCACCTGAGACCTGTTTCTCATGATTCCTGTGTTAAGCAAGAACAATGACAGGACACTTTACATGTGTGTGTTTGTGTGTGCTGGAAGAGGGGCAGGGGGGGGAGTGGAGGAGAGTGTCGTTGAGGGAGCACATGTGTACCAAGTGTCTTCAGTTATTTCAACTTCAACTCAGGATTTCTGAGCTTTGAAGGACACCTGGAGTCAATGCGGAGGACCAGGGTGGATGTGAATTACCTGGGTTGTATGTCCCAGGAGCTGCTCAGCACCCAGGCTGCATGAGTTCAGGAGAGTAGATGGGTAACCATCAGGAAGGATAGGGAAAGACAAGAAGTGAAGAGAGTTCCGAATGTGTGCTGCTCTCAAACAGCTACTCAGCCTTGGAGGCTGCTGAGAATGATGACATATGGAAGGAGGAAAGTTCCAAACAAAGTACAAAAGAACAAGAGCCATCATAGGAGGGAACAGCAAAGAGTAAAAATGTAGTCGCTGGAGGAGCTTCCTTGATCAGGGAGACAGAAGCATTTCTGTAACCACAATCATGAATCTTGCATGATGTGTTGCTTTCCAGGGTAGAGGACAGCATGAAGAAAGTGCAGTGTGTTCTGCAAGGGAGAGGGGAAGAGCCAGAAGTGTTGCCCAAGCCGTTCAATAACATGCAGAGGACAGCTATTGATTGCCTACAAACAGATTTTCAGGAACAAGGGCTGACATTTAAAAGCAGGCCTCAAAGGTAGTAATCTTTACATTACTCTGAATACTGTGCCATAGAATAGCAAAAATACTAATTGGAAGATAAGCAGAATCAAGTGTGGCTTGAAGCATAAATCAGAAGTCACATGACACCAGCAGCAAGTCCAACATCTTTATTTGAAATCATAAGCTTTCGGAGCGCAGCTGCTTTGACTGCTGATGCACTTCACCAGACAATGGGGCAGTGCTCCAAAAGCTTGTGATTTTAAATAAACCTGTTGGATTTGTTATGAACCTGGCCAGACTCCTCAAAACATTTCAAGATGATAGCCCAGACCCTAAATTTGCTTGTTGTTTTAAGCAGGTGGAAAGTGGATATTCCAGGAGAGATGCAGCTCGTCAAACCGCTTAGTTTTAAACAAGGCAGAATTTATTTACAAGATTACTGAATGAAGCATAAACAAAAGAGAACAGAATACAGAATAACTTAAATTATTGAAAACTCACCATATTATCCCAACTTAATGATGTTGTTCCCAGTACTTTCAACAATTTCCATAAACACTCCTTGGCACAAAAGGTAAAATCAAACACAGGGTCTTATAGGAGAAAAATCAGAGAGAGACAGAGACAGAGAGACAGAGTGTTGAAAGAGAGAGACAAAGACAGACATAAATCAACATGGACCTGCTTCTTTGGGTCCAGCAGCTTTTTCAACACTACTGCTAACAAAAACAGACAAAAGCTGAGCTGGGAGAACAAGCCACTTCACTTTCATTGTACAAGTGTCTTTTTTTTCAAAACATTGAAAGCCTGTTGCCTGAGGCAGTATCTGTTAGCTATAATCAAACTGGCTCTGAAACGCTTCAACTTAGACTTTTCAGAAACTGTGACTTTTATGACCTCTCTGAAGAAAGCCGAGGACAACACAACCTTGTGAAAGGAGCAGCATTGTCAAACCTCCCCTCTTAAAACAAAACGAACCATCAATATCCAAATATGATTTTGTTTCAAAACCCCTTAATGTTAAACTGTTAGCACTCTACACAACACATATATATGACATTGGTCATTAATCATGCAAATATGGACAGACACATTTTGATTCAGTCTGTTTCATTCCTGCCACCGAACACCTCCATTTCTCATTCAAGCGTCGACAATGCGTTAGAAATCATGTTTTCTCACCCTTCCACATGTATAATTTTCAAATTGAATGGCTGTAACAACAAACTCCACCTAAATAGTCTGGCATTTTTGTCCTTAAATTTCTCCACAAATGCCCATGGGTTATGGTCAGTGTATATGATTGTCTCAGACACATTACTGGTAACATAAACATCGTTGTAATGCCAACACCAAGCTCAAAGTCTCCCTCTCAACCATCAAATATTTCTGCTAATGAATGTTCAATTTCCTGGAAAAATACTTGATAGATCTTTCTATTTTCTCACCATCTTCCTGCAAGAGCACAGCATTGACACCCACATCGATAGCTGTCTTGAATGGCTTCGCATATTTCGGTGTGGCTAATACTGCGGCAGTGGTTACTACAGCTTTCAGGCTGTCAAAGGCCTCTGGCAGTCCGCTGTCCACTGAAACCTCTTGCCTTTCTTTAGCAATTCAGTGAGTGGAGCAGCCACACTGCTAAAATTTGGTACGAATTTTCGATTAAATCCACTCAATCCCAAGAATCATAGCACTGGTCTTTTTGTCGATGGTATGGGAAACTTCTCAATTACTTTTATTTGTGCAGTCTGTGGAGCCATTGGTCCATGTCCAATAACATGGCCCAGAAAAGTATTTGGCAAATTCATTTTTAGCCAGGTGTATCACCAAGACTCCTTCTGAAGTCAATCGAACAAGTTTGATTAATGTTGCAAATGTTCCTTCCATGTGCAACTAAAAAAATCACGAGGTATCTATATATACAAAACAGTGAGGTAGTCAGGCAATGACCACATTGGTCAGTCTCTGAAATGTGGCTGGCAAATTTTTCATACCAAATGGCATGATTTTAAACTGATATAATCTATTCAGCGTTGCAAAAGTCGAAATTGCCATCGCTCTTTCTGACAAAGGTACCTGCCAGTATCCTCTGAGTAGGTCCGACATAGAAGTATAAGTTGCTTGTCCCACCTTCTCAACACAGTCTTCCAACTGCAGAATCAGATATGCATCAGTCTTTGTAACTGCATTGACTTTGCGATAGTCCACACATAACTGTGGGGTACCATCTGGTTTTGGCACCTTTACAATAGCTGAGCTCCAGTCACTGTAACTCACTTTGATTATGTCATCTTAGTGCATGCATTCAAATTCCTTTTGAACCTGTACCAACTTTAGAATGTTATGCCAATAAGGATGTTGCTTAATCGGAGCAGCATCTCCAAAATCTACGTCATGCATAATTAGGTTGATACTTCCCAGCTTATTTCTACATATCTTCCCATGTGATAATAATAGCTCTTTCAGGTCATTTTGATTTTCCTCTGGAAGTTAACTCCATACTTTATCCAGTTTTTGACAAGTTCCTCATTATCCAATTTAATTTGAGGAATGTTCAATGCAGAATTCTCAGAACTTGGTTCTTCCCTCTGTGTTGTAACCAATAACATGATTTCCTTTGGCATTCCTTCCCTGTCAAAATATCTTTTGAGCATATTGACAGAGTCATAGAGATGTACAGTATGGAAACAGACCCTTCAGTCCAACTCGTCCATGCCGACCAGATATCCCAACCTAATCTAGTTCGATTTTCCAGCACTTGGCCCATACCCCTCGAACTTCAGCAAGGCATTTGATAAGGTTCCCCATGGTAGGCTCATTCAGAAGGTCAGGAGGAATGGGATTCAGGGGAACATAGCTGTCTGGATACAGAATTGGCTGGCCAACAGAAGACAGCGAGTGGTAGTAGAAGGAAAATATTCTGCCTGGAAGTCTGTGGTGAGTGGTGTTCCACAGGGCTCTGTCCTTGGGCCTCTACTGTTTGTAATTTTTATTAATGACTTGGATGAGGAGATTGAAGGATGGGTCAGCAAGTTTGCAAATGACACAAAGGTTGGAGGTGTCGTTGACAATATAGAGGGCTGTTGTAGGCTGCAGCAGGACATTGACAGGATGCAGAGATGGACTGAGAGGTGGCAGATGGAGTTCAACCTGGATAAATGCGAGGTGATGCATTTTGGAAGGTCGAATTTGAAAGCTGAGTACAGGATTAAGGATAGGATTCTTGGCAGTGTGGAGGAACAGAGGGACCTTGGGGTGCAGGTACACAGATCCCTTAAAATGGCCAACCAAGTGGACAGGGTTGTTAAGAAAGCATATGGTGTTTTGGAGTCGTGAGATCTTGTTGCAGCTCTATAAAAGAAGAAAGTGAGGACTGCAGATGCTGGGGATCAGAGCTGAAAATATGTTGCTGGAAAAGCGCAGCAGGTCAGGCAGCATCCAAGGATTAGGAGAATCGACGTTTCGGGCTCTATAAAACTTTGGTTAGACCGCATTTGGAATACTGCGTCCAGTTCTGGTCGACCTATTATAAGAGAGATGTGGATGCTTTGGAGCAGGTTCAGAGGAGGTTTACCAGGATGCTGCCTGGACTGGAGGGCTTATCTTATGAGGAGAGTTTGACTGAGCTCGGACTTTTTTCATTGGAGAAAAGGAGGAGAAGAGTGGATCTAATTGAGGTATACAAGATAGTGAGAGGCATAGATAGAGTCCATAGCCAGAGACTATTTCCCAGGGCAGAAATGACTAACACGAGGGGTCATAGTTTTAAGCTGGTTGGAGGAAAGTATAGAGGGGATGTCAGAGGCAGGTTCTTTACACAGAGAGTTGTGAGAGCATGGAATGCGTTGCCAGCAGCAGTTGTGGAGGCAGGGTCATTGGGGACATTTAAGAGACTCCTGGACATGCATATGGTCACAGAAATTTGAGGATGCATACATGAGGATCAGTGGTCGGCACAACATCGTGGGCTGAAGGGCCTGTTCTGTGCTGTACTGTTCTATGTTCTATGTTCTATGAAATACTTCCCATTCATATACCCATCCAGACGCCTTTTAAATGTTGTAATTTTCCTAGCCTCCACCACTTCTCTGGCAGCTCATTCCATACACGCACCACCCTTTGCGTGAAAGAGTTGCCCCTTAGGTCCCTTTTAAATTTTTCTCCTCTCACCCTAAACCTATGCCCTCTAGTTCTTGAATCCCCATCCAATTACCCTATCCATATAAACATCCATAAGGTCACCCCTCAGCCTCCGACATTCCAGGGAAAACAACTTCAGCCTATTTAGCTTAAAGCTCAAATCTTCCAATCCTGCCAACATCCTTGTAAATCTTTAGTGAACCCTTTCAAGTTTTACAACATCCTTCCGATAGGAAGGAGACCAGAATTGCATGCAATACTCCAAAAGTGGCCTAACCAATGTCTTATGACATATTCTGTGAGATTTCTTTGTGTCTGGAGGCCTTATCAAATAGTTCACCTCACTCAATTTCCTTTCAACTTGATAAGGTCCACTAAACCTTGCTTTTAAAGGTTCACCTATTACTGAAAATAACACTAACACTAGCAAAATTGTGAGTTTTTGATTTCTTGTCTGCCTCCTGTTTCATTGTGATACTTTTAAATACTATCTAGCCAACTCCCCAGCTCAATGTAATCAGTCCCAAAAAGTTGGCACATAGTCCAAATATGTAGTCTCTGAATTCTGACTTAGCAATTTCTCCTTAGTTAATTTTAGCCATCCTCTCACCTCATGTCCAAAATCCAATTCAAATGGACTGAATTTGGGGAATTAATTTGGTGCATCTCTGATCGCAAAAATACAAATGGACCTCCCTTATCCCGATCATCTGGATAGTCCTGACCATAAGCCCTCAACATGGTCTTTAATGTTTGATGCCATCTCTCTAGTGCTCTCTGCGACTCTGGATGGTACGCAGTTGATTTGAATTGCTTTATTCCTAATCTATCCATAACTTCCTTGAATAATTTTGATGTGACGTTTGACGCTTGATCTCATTTTATATCTGTCAGTAGTCTGTGTCAGTGAAAAATGTCAGTAACTCCTCTACAGTCCTTTTAGCTGTGCTATTGCATAATGGTTAAAAGTCACACAACACCAGGTGTGCACCCCAGTCCAACACCGGCTCCTCCACATCATTGCGTAACGTAACAGCCTCTGAAAATCTAGTTGTCACCCATTATTGTAAACAAATACTGATTCCCACTTTTTGTTCCCAGTACTTGCAACAATTGCCATAAACACCCCTCTTACTCTTGTAAAATGTTCCTTAAATGCAGAATTAAATATTAAAAGTGCACGTTTTATTACTGCCGGTTGTTTTCCAATTACCTGACATGTATGCCACATCTGGCAAAAATTCATCTACATCCCTGTGCAGTCCAGGCCAATAAAAATGTTTTGTATTTTAGCTTGTGTTTTTCTCACTCCTCAATGACCCCCTAATGGTAGCTTATATGCCACTCGTAACACCTTCTTTCTGTACCCCACTGACAATATGACTTGATGAACCTCTGACCATTTCTCATCTGCCTGCAGATGTGATGGTCTCCATTTCCTCATTAAGATGTCATTTTTAAGATAATAACATTTAAGGACACATTTGGATTGTATTTCTGTGCCCGCCTTTCAATACAATTGCTTTAATTTTCATCTTTCGGCTGTAACTCAGTTAATTCATCTCAGCTAAATATGTAAACTGCGTCATGTACCTGCTTCTGGCTTGTCTCAACCATCTGATCAAACAGGGTCTCTGCTAATTCCTCTTCAACTTATTTATCAGTACTCTTTGAGCTGTCCTGTTTCAACCGATGCCTTTGTGACCTTGTTACCACACAGTCAGGAAAAATCCCAGGATATGTGTTCTGCAATGGTTCAGTTACCTGAGGTTCCACTGGCTTTTCCACCACAGTAGGCAGCACTCCTACCTGTGAACCAGCTACATCATTAGCAAGGACAAATTGTATTCCTGGAGCTGAGAGAGTTTGTCCAGTACTCCTACCACGACTTCCACACTTTTCACTGGACACTCTAACCTCACATTACATAATTAAGCACTTCTTGTCTCACCGTGAATTCCCGTTACCAGTATCTTTTCTGGCTATAGTCCTTCAGCGGTACATATCTCCTCATCTTTCAACATCACAGGTTGAATGGATCCTGTATCTCTTAATATTATAACCACTTTACCTGCTGCTCCTGGCCGATGTGAATAAACTTTACAGTTATGTGTTTTAAGGAGATCTGGCACTTCCTCCTTAACCAACCTCCGACCAGCTTGTTCATTGTGGTGCAGCTTTCCAGCCTCCACTGTACCTTCCGTTACCACTCCAACAAAAAATTCACTGCCTTATCCTGTTTTCCTTAATCTGGCTTCCCAATGTTTTCCTAACCCACCAACACTGTGATTTCATATGGTTTACATTATTGTTGTGACAACACTGAAGCTTGTTAACTTCTCTGTCCCCTTCAAGGATTTCCTTTTTACCCTGTGGTAAATTATCCTTATGATCTTCACCAAGACCCACCTTACCCATTCCACACGAGGATTTCTCTTTTCCCCAATTTCTATCCCTCACGAATTGAAACTGATTTTGGAAGCCAAACTTTGATTTATGGACCAATTCATAATCATCAGCTATTTCACCTGCAAATCTTGCCGTTTTAACTCTCTGCTCTTCCATATGAATTCTCAATATTTCAGAAAGTGAATTTTTGAACTCCTGTTTAAGTGCCAATTTTGGAAGTTCAAACTCTCTCTCTCTTTCTCCCTTTCCTCTCTCTCCTTTTCTCTCTCTTCTCTCTCTCTTCCACTCTCTCTTTCTTTCTCTCTTTCGTCGGCTTTCAAATGTTCATTTCTGTTGTCCTTTCCTCGTGTTTTACCTATAACCTAAGCTGCTTCATTTTCAATTGAATCTTAGCCATCTCTAAAGATTCTGATGATATTTCCAGCAAATGTAAATGCTGAGCTATTGCTGTAATTATCTCTCCTTTCCTCACGGAAGGAGGCAGCACCAGCTCCAACTTGCCTTTTAATTCCAGCAGCTTGGCCTTAATCACCTTTTGCAAAACCCCAAGATCACTTCTTCCAGCCCCAGAAAACTCCTGGTGATTGAAAGAGCCATTGGTATCCCAAACACTACTTAAATTAGCCAAATTCAATTCCCAGAACAAAAGGCACTAACACCTACCACTCGCTGCCTTTGGGTCCAACAACAACCATAATTCCAAATCGGATCTATGGAACAAATCCCGCAAAGGGCCCCCAATCTGTTATGGACCAGGCCAGACACCCCCGAAGCTTTTCAAGAAGGTAGCCCAGACCCTCACTTTGTTAGTTTTTTTAAGCAGGTGCACAGCAGATATTCCAGGAGGGATGCTGCTGGTCAAACCATGTAGTTTTAAACAAAACAGAATTTATTTACAATATTACTGAATGAAACACAAACAAGAAAGAACCGAATATGGAATAATTTAACCATCTGAAAACCCAACAGATTATCCCAACTTAATGATGCTATTCCCAATACTTGCAACAATTGCCATAAACACCTCTTGGCACAAAAGTTAAAAATCAAACACAGGGTCTTACAGGAGAGAAGTCAGAAGAGATCAGCTGGGATCTGCTTCTTTGGGTCCAGCAGCTTTTTTAACACTACTGCTAAAAACCAAACCAACCAGGGAAAAGCTGAGCTGAGAGAACTGGCCCAACCCCTTTCATTGTATAATTATTTATTTTCAAAAACCTGAAAGCCTGTTGCCTGAGGCAGTATCTGTTAGCTATAATCAAACTGGCCCTAAAACATTTCAAACTTAGACTTTTCAGAGTCTGTGTCTTTTATGACCTCCCTGAATAAAAAAGCAAAGGACAACACACCTTGTTAAAGGAGCAGCGTCATCACAGATTATAACCTGGCATTGTGTGGCTTCTGACATTGTCCACCCCAGTCCAACACCAATGTCTCTACATTGAAGCATAATGCCAGGGAGCAGCCTTCAGAATTCTGCAGCATTGGGATTGGTTTATGGGGCAGGAGGACGTATAAAGGGAGGTGTGCCATCCCAACAGAAGTTGATGAAAGTCCTCATGGAGAAGCTGTATTGTGTGGCTGAGATTGATTGACATTAACTTGACCTGACCACTAACATGTAGAGGTAAAGCAAAGGAACAAGGTGTATAAAGAGCGATTGACAATGATTAGCATAAAGGAATAGTGCCATATTAAACAGAAATAGAATAAGAAGGACGATGAGCTATACAAAGACAGGTTTGGATATACGTATGTAAATGATGGAGATTAGAGTTGACAGTGCGGCGCTGGAAAAGCACAGCAGATCAGACAGCATCTGAGGAGCAGGAGAAACAATGTTTCAGGCAAAAGCCTTTCATCAGGATGGCTTTTGCCCAAAATGTTGATTCTCCTGCTCCTTGGATGCTGCCTGATCTGCTGTGCTTTTCCAGCACCACACTCTCAACTCTAATCTCCAGCATCTGCAGTCCTCACTTTCGCCTAGCAAAAATAGTAGTGTCAGATGTACTGCCACAAACTAAAGAGCCACGTAAAATTAGTTACTTCTGGGTAACTAATATTCAAACACCTGAAGTGTACAGAGCAGTTAAGGAAGGGAGATTGGTAGTACTCATCACATGTAGGCCAGACAGGTTGAGGATGGCAGATTTCCTTCCTGAAGGACATGAGTAAACCAGATGGGTTTTTCCTGACCATTGACAATAGTCACCATTATGCCTTGAATTTCCAATTATTCATTGTATTCAAATTCCACCATGTGCCATGGTGTGATTTGAACCCAATTCCCCAGAACATTACCTGGGTCTCTGGACTAACAATTTAACAATAATACCATTAGGCCATTGCCTCTCCAGACAAACATAATTTAGAATGGACAATTAGTGTTTGCTTAACAAGCAATGTCCATATCCCACATACAAAAAAAATCCAGCTCATGGGGATATTCTATCAGCCTCCAAATAGTCAGATAGAAATAAAGGAGCAAAGGTTTCAGAAAATACACCAACCATATAACTGTGATAAAATAAGTATTGAAAATGCTGGATAAACTCCCTCCCAGTGGAGGGAGAAATGGAGTTAATGTTTTGATTCAATATGATTCTTCATTGGAATAAAGTGGCATTATTGGGGAACTATAGTTACCTAAATATTGTTTGGAATAATGTTCAAGAAATGGTTAAGGAGGGGAGGATTTTATGAAATACATTTAGGAGAACCTCCTTCAGAAGTATTTTATAGGTCCAGGAGGAAGGAGTGATAACAGGATCAGGTGAATGTGAATGAAATGGGCCAAGTGGACAAAATATATGTGAGGGAGCACTTGAGTAAGAGTGATCATTGTATTATCCAGTTAAGACTAGTAATAGGGAAAAGCAAGAAGAAAAAATTAAAAGTAAATATCCTAAATGAAGATGGCTATTTTCAATAAGATGAAAGGCAAATCTGAAGGAATAAACCAAAAATTAACATGCAAGACATAATATCACACTCATAGAATCATAGAGTCAGAGAGTCATACAGCACAGAAACAGACCCTTCGGTCCAACTAGTTCACGCCAACCATAATCCCAAACTAAACTGGTCCCACCAGTCTCATTTCATCATATACCATCAAACATTTCTTATTCATGTACTTATCTAAATGTCTCTTGAATGTTGTAACTGTACCCACATCCATCACTTCCTCAGGAAGTTCATTCCACACTTGAACCCTGTGTAAAAACAATTGCCCATCAAACATTTCTTATTCATGTACTTATCTAAATGTCTCTTGAATGTTGTAACTGTACCCACATCCATCACTTCCTCAGGAAGTTCATTCCACACTTGAACCCTGTGTAAAAACAATTGCCCTCATGTTTTTTTTAATCTTTCTCCTCTCACCTCAAAAATATGCCCCCTATGTCTTGAAATTCCTCACCCTACAGAAAAGACATCTACCTTGAGAATGATTACAGTCTGTGAAGAGGTCACTCTGCAAGAATAACTCACCTCGCCCTACCTCACTATCTGTTCCTGACCCCTTTTCTTTCCCCCTTCAGGCACTCATTCAACTCTCTGCTAAAGCCGTGTTGGAATCTACCTCCTCCCCACTGTCAGGAAGTGCATCCCAAATTGTGACTCCTGACTGCTTGACATTTTAGTTAATATGAGCCTAGGGATAAACAGTCACCAGACAAGTGCTGTGAAATGCAAAACACCCAAACTAGCCCATGTTTTTTTAATCCACCTTTGTAAAGATTATCTGAGTCTTCCATGTCTACAGAACTGTACTGCCGCCTTGTTTTTTAATCAATATAAATAATCAAATGCATCAGTCAAAGATAATTTCATTGTCAAATGACTGCCTATCCATTGAAGGTAAGCTTCACCCTTTCTGCAGGATTTTAATGGAGAATTCCACCAGATTTTTTATGGTTAAAGAGCATCAATGCAATAACAAATCATATTCAATTCAGTGATCTTCTGTTATCTGTATATGTACTTTGAAAAGCACATCAGCTATTACCAGTGCTAATCACAGCCTAATACCTAAGGTGTTGATGATTTGTTCTTACAAATTATGGTGGAATCTCCAGGCTGCCAATGTAGGTGGATTCCCTGCCGAAATGCTGGAATACTGTGGAGAAACACTTTCAGCAATAATGCATGATCTACTCTGCACTTCGAGAAGGACAGTGGGCATGATCTATGCAGCAAGCCAAAAATAAGATAAGTACAGAAAACATCAGCAATCCCTATAAAATTGCCTTCCATGACCTCTCAAATACCTTTGACTCTATCAACTGGGAGGGATAATGGAGCATCCTCCTCAAACTTGGCTCCCAAAGGAATTCATCACCATCCCTCACCCACTGCACAATGATCTGCAAGCTATGAATGGAAGCATCACCAATCCAACATGTGTACATACTGGTCCAAACAGGACTACAGTGTTGCACCAATGCTCTTTTGTGTCTTTGTCGCATGATCAACTCAAATCAGGGAGAAAATGTCATTAAGAAAGCATTTGAGATATTGGTCTTTTATTAGCCAAAGCATAGAGTTTAAGAGCAGGAAGAGTAGGTAACTTGTTAAAAGATTGGTTACTTAGGGGGGGAAGGACAGGAAGGAACTTTTCCTCTCGTTGGTGGGATCAATGACTGGAGGTATGAATTGAAAGTGGTTTGGAAGGGAACCTGCAGGTAGTGGTGTACTCCTATCTGCTGCTATCAGCCTGCTAGATGGAAGCAGTCATACAGTCATAGACATGTACGGCATGGAAACAGACCCTTCGGTCCAACTTGTCCATGCTGACCAGATATCCCAACCAAATCTAGTCCTACCTGCCAGCACCCGGTCCATATCCTTCCGAACGCTTTCTATTTATATATCCATCCAAATGCCTTTTAAATGTTGTAATTGTTCCAGCCTCCACCACATTCTCTGGCAGCTCATTCCATACACATACCACCCTCTGCATGAAAACATTGCCCCCTAGGTCTCTTTTATATCTTTCCCCTCTCATCCTAAACCTATGCCCTCTAGTTCTGGACTCCCCCAGGGAAAAGACTTTGTCTATTTATCCTATCCATGCCCCTCATAATTTTATAAACCTCTAGGGAAAACAGCCCCAGACTATTCAACCTCTCCCCCTAGCTTAAATCCTCCAACCCTGGCAACATCCTTGTACATCTTTTTCTGAACCCTTCCAAGTTTGACAAAATCTTTCTAATACGAGGGAGACCAGAATTGCATGCAATATTCCAAAAGTGGCCTAACCAATGTCCTTGACAGCCACAACATGTCCTCCCAACTCCTGTACTCAATACTCTGACCAATAAAGGAAAGCATTCCAAGTGTCTTCTCCACTACCCTATCTACCTGAGATTCCAATTTCAAGGAGCTATGAACCTGCACTCCAAGGTCTCTTTGTTCAGCAATACTCCCTAGGATCTGTTCATTAAGTGTAAAAGTCCTGCTAAGATTTGCTTTCCCAAAATGCAGCACTTTGCATTTATCCAAATTAAACTCCATCTGCTACTTCTCGGCCCATTGGCCCATCTAATCAAGGATCTGTTGTAATCTGAGGTAACCTTCTTTGCTGTCCACTAAACCTCCAATTTTGGTATCATCTGCAAACTTACTAACTATACCTCTTATGCTCACATCCAAATCTTTTATATAAATGATGAAAAGTAATGGACCCAGAATCGATCCTTATGGCACTCCACTGGTCACAGAACTCTAGTCTGAAAAATAATGGTGTTGAAAGGTGCTATCTAAGAATCTTTGGTGAATTTCTGTAGTGTAACTTCTCGACAGTACACACTGCTGGTACTGAGCATCAATGGTTGTGGGACTGGATGTTTGGTGGATGTGGTGCCAATCAAGTGAACTACTTTGCCCTGGATGATACCAAGGGAGCTGCACCCATCCAGTCCAGTGAGGAGTGTTGATCACACTCCTCATTTGTGCTTTGTTAATGGAGGACAGACATTCTGAGTCAGAAGGAGAAAGTGAGGACTGCAGATGCTGGTGATCAGAGTGAAAGAGTGTGGTGCTGGAAAAGTACAGCTGGTCAGGCAGCATCTGAGGAGCAGGAGAATCAATATTTCGGGCAGAAGCTCATCATCTCATTTTTGATGAAAAGCGTAAGCTTGAAACGTCAACTCTCCAGCTCCTCGGATGCTGCCTAACCGGTTTTGCTTTCCCAGCACCACACTCTTTGAGTTCAGAATCAGAAGTTGAGTTACTGGCTGATGGATTACTGACTTCTGCATGCTCATGCAGACACTATTTATGTGGCTAGTCCAATTGACCTTCTGATCAGTGGTAGTCCCCAGTCACTGGTGAGCATCTCCACTTCTGACTTTATGGACAGAGGGAAGGTCATTGATAAAGAAGCTGAAGACAGTTGGGCTAAAGCCATGACCCTGAGGAATTCCTGCAGAGATATCCTGGAGCCAACCACCACAACATTCTTCCTATATGCAGGTAGGATTCCAACCAGAATAGAGTTGCCCCTGATTTCTCTTGGCTCCAATGTTGCTTGGGCTCCTGATACCACAGTTAATCAAATGTGGCCTTGTTGTCAAGGGCAGTCACTCTCACCTCACCTCTGGATTTCAGCTCTTTTTTCCATGTTTGAACCAGAATTGCAAAGAAGTCAGGAGCAGAGTGACCCTGGTAGAACCCGAACTGGGCATCACTAAGGCGGTTAATGCTGAGCAGATGCTGCTTGATCGCACTGTTGATGACAGCTTCCATCACTTTACTGATCGATGGTAGACTCATGGGCAGTAATTGGCAACAGTGATTTTTTTCTATTTTTTGTGTACAGGACGTACCTGTGCAACCTTCCATATTGTCGAGTAGATGCCAGTTAGTAACAGCATTGGAACAGTTTGGCTAAGGGCACTGAATGTTCTAGAGCATAAGTCATAGAGTCATAGTTTCATAGAGATATACAGCACAGAAACAGATCCTTTGGTCCAACTTGCCCATGCCGACCAGATATCCCAAACCAATCTAGTCCCATCTGCCAGCACCTGGTCCATATACCACCAAACCCTTCCTATTCATATACTCATCCAAATGCCTTTTAAATGTTGCAATTGTACCAGCCCCCACCACTTCCTCTGGTAGCTCATTCCATAAATGTATCACACTCTGCATGAAACAGTTGTCCCTCTCTTTTATATCTTTCCCTCTCACCCCAAACGTATGCCCTCTAGTTCTGGACTCCCCCACCCCAGTGAAAAGACTTTGTCTATTTATCCTATCCACACCCTCATAATTTTGTAAACCTCTATAAGGTCACTCCTCAACCTCCGACGCTCCAGGGAAAACAGCCCCAGCCTATTCAGCCTCTCCCTATAGCTCAAATCCTCCAAACCTGGCAACATCCTTGTAAATCTTTTCTGAACCCTTTCAAGTTTCACAACATCCTTCCAATAAAAAGGAGACCAGATTTGCACACAATTTTCCAACAGTGGCCTAACCAATGTCCTCCAAACAGCCACAACATGACCCCCCAACTACTATACTCAATACTCTGACCAATAAAGGAAAACACAGCCTTTCAATTCTTTCATTATTTGCTTAAACGTGCATTCCTGATATCACTCTTGTAAATGTGCATGCCAGTGGCTCTATTTTCCTTTCATAATATAACAAAGAAAAATGACTTTCCTATGTTCAATGCTATCCCTCTGGGAAAAAAGCCAAGTGCTTAGTTTGCTTTTTTTTGTCTTCTCTGACCTGTGGTGCAACTGTCGGTGACTGATTTACAGTACTTCTAACCAGACTTGTTCTCCTCTCCTCAAATCCACCCACCTGAGACTCATACTCATGTTTCGAGTCTAGGTGACTCTTCACTAGAGCTGACGTGAAGTATGGAGGGGTCCACATTTTTTGTCGAGTCATAGAGATGTACAGCATGGAAACAGATCCTTCAGTCCAACCTGTCCGTGCCAACCAGATATCCCAACCCAATCTAGTCCCACCTGCCAGCACCCGGCCCGTATCCCTCCAAACCCTTCCTATTCATTACCTATCCAAATGCCAGTCCTGGCCATCTCTGAGCCATGTTTCTGTAATTATTATGATATCCCAGTCCCATGTTCCTAACTGTGCCCTGAGTTCATCTGTCTTCCTTGTTAGACCTCTTGCATTGAAATAAATGCAGTTTAATTTATTAGTCCCACCTTGTTCTCTGCTTTGTCGCTGCTTGCCCTGACTGACTCGCCTTTGTTCTCAACTGTACCAGTCTCAGATTGATCTCTTTCCTCATGATCTCCCTAGGTCCCACCCCCCACCTTACTGGTTTAAATCCTCCTGAGCAGCTCTAGCAAATCTCCCTGCCATACATAAGTCCCCTTCCAATTTGAGTGCAATCCATCCTTCTTGTACAGGTCACTTCTATCCCAAATGAAATTCCAACAATCCAAAAATGTGAATCCTTCTCCCATACACCAGCTCCTCAGCCATGCATTCATCTGCTCTGTCATCCTATTCCTACCCTCACTAGCTCGTAGCAGCTGGAGTAATCCAGATATTACTGTTCTTGAGGACCTCCTTTTTAAATTAATGCCTAACTCTCTGTAATCTCCCTTCAGAATCTCAACCTTTTCCCTTCCTATGTCATTGGTTCGAATGCGGACAATGACCTCCTGCTTACCCCTACATTTTCCAGAACAGCATACTTGTTTGAAATGGGGTTAGCCACAGAAGACTCCTGCATTGCCTGCCTACCTCTCTTACCTTTCCTGGAGTTGACCCATCTATGTGACTCTATCTGAGACTTTCCCCCCTTCCTTTAATTGCCATCCCCTTGCTCTTGTAGATTCCTTATTGCTTCTAACTGCCTCTTCAACTGATTCATTCGATCTGATACGATTCACAACCAACAGCATTTATTGTAGATATAATCCTCAGTAACCTGTAAACTGTCCCTAAACCTCCACATCCGACAAGAAAAGCATATCACTCTACTAAAGGCCATTTTTGCTGCTCCAGGAATTTGAGGAAATCACCTCCAACATGTAAAATATCTCAAAAAAGGAGCAGCTAATACAGCTAGAAATTTTTCCTGTCCACCATCTTGGATTACCTAGCATTCCATCCACCCACTTCTTCAAGTGCCACCTACTCTGGCATTATCTAGAATCTTCTTTCTTTTGTACAACTGTTGTCAGGGCCCATCACTTTTGCAGCATCCAGTATCTCCAATCATTCATTGACATTGCATGAAATGAATCGAATTGGCTGAAGAGTGTCATCTGTAATGGTGGGGATCCCTGCAAAAAGCTGAGATGGATCATCCACTTGGCACATCTGGCTGAAGATTGTCGTGAATGTTTGAGCGTTACCTTTTGCACTGCTGTGTTGGACTCCTCTATCATTGAAGATGGGAATATTTGTGAAGCCTCCTCCTCCAGTAAGTTTCTTAATTGTCTATCACTATTCATGACTGGATATGACAGGACTGCAGAGCTTAGAGTTGATTATGGGATCAGTTAGCTCTGTCTTTCATCTGCTGCTTATGCTGTTTGTGTAAGTAGTAGCTTCACCAAGGTGACACCTAATTTTTAGGTATGCCTGGTGCTGTTCCATTGAACCAGGATTGATCGCCGGCTTGATCTTAATGGTTAGGTGGGGGTTATGCCTTGTCATGAAGTTGCAAATTGTGCCACACAATGATTCTGTTGCTTATGGATGCCTGGTCTTGAGTGGGCAGATCTGTTCAAAGTTTGTCCAATTTAGCACAGGGATAGTGCAACACAACACAATGGAGAGTATTCTCAATGCAAAGGCAATGGTCACTCTTACCGATACTGTCAGGCACTGATACATCTGAGGCAGGCAGATTGCTGAGGATGAGGTCAAGTATGTTTTTCCCTCTTGTTGGTTTCCTCACCATCTAATGCAGACCTAGTCTAGCAAGTATGTCCTTTAGGACTTGACCAGTGTGATCAGTACTACTGCTGAGCCACTCTTGGTGCTGGATATTGACATTCAGAGTACATTTTGCACTCTTGCCATCCTCAGTGCTTCCTCCGAGTATTGTTCAACCTGGAAGAGCACAGAATCATCAGTTGAAGGAGAGTATTATGTGATAATCAGCAGGGGTTTTTATTGTCCACGTTTGCCTGATACCATGAGATTTAATGGGCCCAGAGTCAATGTTGAGGACTCCCAGGGAAACATAGTCCCAATTGTAAATCTCTGTGCCACCAACAATGGTGGACCTCTCCTGCCAGTGGGACAGGACATATCCAAGGATGGTGATGGTGGCGCCTGGGACATTGTCTACAAGGTGGGATTCCATGAGATTGACTATGTCAAGTTGTTCGAGGAGAAAGTGAGGACTGCAGATGCTGGAGATCAGAACTTGAAAATGTGTTGCTGGAAAAGCGCAGCAGGTCAGGCAGCATCCAAGGAACAGGAGAATCGACGTTTCGGGCATAAGCCCTTCTTCAGGATTCCTGAAGAAGGGCTTATGCCCGAAACGTCGATTCTCCTGTTCCTTGGATGTTGCCTGACCTGCTGCGCTTTTCCAGCCACACATTTTCAGCTATGTCAAGTTGTTGCTTGACTTGTGTATGAGAAACAGCTCTCCCAGTTTTGACACTTGTCCCCAGATGTTAGTAAGGAGGACTTTGCAGGTGAGACAGGGTTGTCTTTGCAGTGAAATTTCAAACCTGGCATTAAGCTGATGGTCTACAGGGCCACAGTGTCAGCTGATTCCCCCCTTGCCCACACCCGCCCACTCCTGACATGTGTCAGAGATGTGAATAATGTACAACAGCATCAGTGATGCCTCCACAAAATCCTGTAAGCCAAAGGCAGGACAGGCATTCCAATATCAGTGCCCTCTCCCAGGCAGACATCTGCAGCGTTGATATGCTGGTTACAGCCAATCATCTGCCTTTGAGGGTGGGCCACATTGTCCACATGCCTGATATAAAGCTCTCAAAACAAGGTCTCTACTCTGAACAAGCAGTAAGCAGGAAGACAGAGGAAATGTTTCAATGACACCTAAATATGACATGCCCACCAACTCGTAGGACCTTTTTGTCCAGGACAACCCAGATTGTGTCTCTGACAGGCCTAGGTGGAGGCCAAGAGCAAACACAGGAGAAGCGTGAAAACACGAGCATTCCACCCACTCACTTCTTCAAGTGCCACCTACTCTGGCATCCAATCTGTGGATTCAGCACTGGACTCTTTAATAGCTGTGGGGCCCACACCTCCAGAATGGAAGAGAACTCATTCTCAGTCATGAAGGATTTTAAAACATGCAAAGTCTTCAAACATTCATTTTGCTTTACATAAAATTGAAATTTCAAAAATGATACATAATTGAATATTTTCACCCACTCTACCTGCTCAAAAGGACGATTGTGGATGTATGTCGGTCTTTCTGAAATCAGGAAGTTCTGTTTTAAATTGTTGTCTGTGGGGTATGCAGGTATTCTCCCTAATAGTCAAGGCATGACTGGGGAATTGCTGACACAATGGTAGCATCAATGGACTACAAATCCAGAGACCCATCTTGTTGCTTTGGGGCCAGAGGTTCAAATCCACCACGGTGGAATTTGAATTCAAAACTTAAAAATCTGAAATATAGAAGTATTGTCATGGTGGTGACCATGAAACCAACATCAACTGCTGCAAAAGCCCAAAAGTTCACTATTGCTCTTGCAGGAAAGCAATTTGGCATTCTTCATGTGACACCAAACCCTACAGCAATTTGGTTGACTCTATTTGCCCTCTTAAATAGTAATTCAAGCCATTCATTTCAAGGACCATTTGGGATGGGCACCAAATAAAGGCCTTGCTAATGATGCTCACATCTCATGAAAGGAAACAAGGCATTTGACACTCATGTGCTAACTTCATGTTCTTCCTGACAACCATAAACGTCCGTGACTTGCAATGGAGGTTCCAGCTGTGCACATCCTTACACTTACACCAGGGTCCAATCTCCCCATGCTCAGTGAATTTCCATTGTTTTTATTGACCCTGTGATATACAAGTATGCAGCTAACCATGTGCCGTATGCTGACCTAGTTGAAGGAAAAAGACAGTGACAGTGAAACCTTCATCCCAAGCTCATAATTATTTACCCTACATTGGCCAAGAAAATTGAGGGCTTCCAGCAAACTGGTTTGTTTCTCATGGATACCACAAAGGCTTGATTTAATTCTCAGCTGGGTGCATTATATAAATTCCAATGATTGTGAGCTGACAAATAGTATCTATTTCACTGAAAATGTTTCAGTCCAAGAAGGAGTGTCATTTGCTGTACAAAACCATACAATAGATGCATTGTCAGGTCATAATAGGTGATCTTATAAAAATGGGGCCAAGCAAGTTGGATGCACTGAGTGGAATCTTTTAGGCATCTGAACAATGTGACTATGATAAGATGTGCAGCAAAATCAGGTGACAATTGCTGCAAGGCCAATCTCGATGTTGAGATCATCTTGGTCCATCATTTTCACTTCAAAAGCATTGAGACAAGATGCCCACTAAGCAATAGCGAAATGCCAATTAACGAGGATTAATGTTTATATAAATATTAGCTGATGAACATTCAGCGTCCCATTGTAGCAAAATTGCCAAACAAGCTGGACCATTGGGAAAACTCAACAAGGAAGACAGAGCAAGCACTTGGCAGATTCCACTTTCCCCTTGCTCCAAATGACTTTCACATCAGACACTCTCTGTCTTCACCAATGAAAAGAATGATCCTGGTGGAACTCGACCCATTGTTTGGCATCCAAATGAGGAGAACCCAAGAGATTGGGTAGAACACACTGTATCAAAAAATAGGCAGTCAGCTTTGGAACAAGTGTCGGCTCTGATTTTATCAGCTGATCAAATCCTAGTAATAGGATACTCCTTTGTGAATGCAATGGTTTTAATCAGACGCTTGAAAATGGAGGACAAATACCATATGCTTAATAAACATAAGGTACAGGGGTGGCATGTTGGCTAGCGGATAACATTGCTGCCTCACAACACCAGGGACCCGTGTTCAATTCCTGACTTGGACCATTGTCTGTGTGGAGTTTGCACATTCTCCCTGTGTCTGCATGGGTTTCCTCTGAGTGTGCTGGTTTCCTCCCACAGCCCAAAGATGTGCAGGTTAGATGAATTGGTCACGCTAAATTCCCCACAGTGTTCAGGGATTTGTAGGTTAGGTGCAACGGTCAGGGGAAATGTTGAGTATTAGAATAGGGAATGGTTCCGCATCCGATACTCTTCGGAGGGTTGGTGTGGACTTGCTCAGCCAAATAACTTGTTTCCACACTGTAGGGATTCTATGACCTATGAAATGCAATGGTATTTAAAATGTCATATTTGGATGCTTGGATAGTTTCCTTAGCCGCGGTGTTTATCCACATCATTCACAAATTATTCAAGTTCTCTGAAAATTTAGGAACTGCTCACTTACTTAGTTTGGAAGGTTATTACTTTATCCTGAATGAACCTTATGCTTCATGTGTAGCCATGGCCCAAAAGGCCAGTAATACTTAAAATTGACTTTTAGTTCTCTACTTAACACATGAAGGTTAAAGATTAACATGGGCACGCTATAAAGACAAAATTAATATTGGTATGAGTAGACAAAAGGGAAGCATATTGGATCCTTTCCTGACATTATACCACTGCTATATCCCTACTGAAACTTCAGACTGAACTTTCATTCTTTCAAGTCAAATGTCCAACTAGAGTTCTGAATGCTTTCTGCAGAGAGAAGGGGTGTTGTCTGTTTAAAGATGGCAACGTGAGTCTAATCAATCTGTCTTATTTTTGAAGAGTTTTTAAAAATTCAAAACATTTGGTGTACCATAACAGCTATTTATGAAGGCATCAAAAAGACAGCTGTTGCATTTGTGTTGCAGAATTGAGTGAACATTGATTAGAATCATAGATTGGCTCAGCACTGAAATAGACTATTTAATTCATCAGGGCTTTTGGGGAATTCTTCTCCAAGATCCATCTTAATCTCAATCTGATATTTGCTCTTCATGCACTGCTTTCTTTCTAAAATATTTCATTGGCATTGCTTCAACACTGAGTTGGTAGAAAAGAATTCCCATTATAACACCTCTCTGTGCAAGAGTTTTTTTCTAGTTTTTTTCCTTTGGTTTGATGATTGTCTTCAATTTGTGCCTCTCAAAACTGTCTCACAGGCTGGTGAAACTCATTTATCACTATTTTAGACATATATTTATAATCCTGAAAACCTTTAGAACCATCAATATTGGCAGCTGTGAAAGGGGCCATGCACTGGTCCTTTGCTTGGACAATCCAAAGTCTGAAAACAACGGAAGAAAAATAGGTTAACGCCGTGGTCACTTTTACTGCCACTTCTACTTCAAGTTGAATCTAGTTGATTATTGGTTGCCTCAGTGGTTCTGCAATATTTCACAGACCAGAAGGTCATTCTGAATACTTTCATCACATGAGATCCATGTAATGAAAACATAGAGAATGTGTAGGGAGTGGAATATTCCAGCAGTGCTTCTCTTATGAACACAGAATATCTGCATCATAGTTTTGACACTCTTCCTTCTTCACCTCCTCCATTTTTTTAAACTCACTCACAGAATGTCAGTCTCTGGCTGACCAGCCTTTATTACCCATCCCTCATTGCCCAGAAGGTAGTTAAGAGTTAAGCATATTGCAGTGGGCCTGGAGTCACTTGTAAGACAGACCAGATAAGGATGACACATTTCCTTCCTTAAACTCTTTATTGAATTCAAATTCTACTATTTGCCAAGGTGGATTTTAACCTAGGTCAGCAGAACATTAGCTGAGTTTCTGGATAGGCCATCACCTTCCCATCTGCTTGGAAATGAAACAATTGGGAAGAGATTTTCACAGGATTGAGAAGCCATCACAGATTTTAAAAATGTTAGGTATTTCGATCCCAGCTGATATCGATTATGGGACAAGTCAGTTCCCAGAGTGCAATCTGACTTCACTGAGCATTTTTCACTTGTTTTATTTTCATTTAACAAGGTAATATCTCACTGAAATATAAGCGCATAATACTGCAAATTTGCGATTAAAAATAAAACAAAAATTTATTGTGTAAAAGAGCTTCAGATAAAATAGAATAAACCAAATTATTTACATAGAACATAAGTTTAAAGACTTCAAAACACACAATAAACTACCATCCCATTATTTGCAACCATACACCTTTAGCCTTGGTTTAATCCCAGCTGGTCTTATTACTGAACAAGGCAGATCCAAGACTAAAATCTGGCTTGATAGATTGTAGTTTTGAGGGGTTTTAATATGGTGATCTCTCGTTGAAAAATAAGTAGTTAATGTAGTAGATATGTTTTTAAAACTAAAATAGAAGTTTTTTTAATGCAAAAGAAATGAAGATAACATAGTCAAGCTATTGATATTTAACATAAATTTATTGCCACACAGTAAATATGCAATTCCGTTAATCCCAGTAGCATCCATTTCTGTATTCAAACATTTCAGAGAATTCCATTACCTTTTACACCTATAAGGCTTAATTTAACTATGGCTTCAATGCCTCAACCTGAGAATCTGATAGCTTCTTCTTGGAGCTTCACACAACTGAGCCTCAACTTTCTCAGCTTCGAGAAACTCTTCAGGATTTTAACCAAGCACTTCGCATCCTGATCTTTTAAACCAAACTCATTACACTGAGGAGATCTCCACAGGCGACTGACTGTGTGGAGTTTGCACGTTCTCCCCGTGTCTGCGTTGGTTTCCTCCGGGTGCTCCAGTTTCCTCCCACCATCCAAAGATGTGTAGGGTCAGGTGAATTGGCCATACTAAATTGCCTGTAGTGTTAGATAAGAGGTAAATGTAGGGGTATGGGTGGGTTTCGCTTCGGCGGGTCGGTGTGGACTTGTTGGGCCGAAGGGCCTGTTTCCACACTGTAATCTAATCTAATCTAATCTAAAAAGCTATCTTTCTTCTTTCGACCAATAGTCTCACTTCCAGGTCCAGCCAAAACTACTGCAAAACTGAAACTAAAGAGGTTTTTCTTCCAAGACGTGTTGTTTTCCAAGCCCAAAAACTAAAAAAAATCTCAAATCTTCTGTTTGAAAGACTAATGCTCTACATTGTTTATTTTGTCCACTTGTAAACAAAACCTCATTACTCTTCAGGAAGTATGTCTCCAATACTGTGTTTGATAAGGGATCATGGCTATAGAAACAGTTACAAGTTAATCATTAAACCCATTTAGATGCAGAAAACTCCTATTCATTAGTTCAAAATTTGAAAATCCAAAGTAAATGAGAATTCCATTCATTATCATATTTAGGACTTGACTTAACTGTGGCTTCAAATCTCTGGTCTTGAGAATATGATTGACTCTTCATTGAATCAACATACAACCAAGCTTAGATTTTCTCAGCTTCAAATGTTACCTTTAGTGTTTGACTAAATGTTTCTTGTCTGGAACTACTTACACTGAAGTAGTCTATTTCTTAACAGTACTATGCCCTTTCTTCACATTAGACACCACTGTTTTACATGTTCAGCATCAACTAAGATTACGTAAAATAGTCAATCTGAAACGCATTCATCAAAATAAAGGAAAATTGATCTCCAGCCTGCTAAACTGAAAGCCTAATGCACAATTGTTTATTTCACAAGAATGCACCATGGTTACAGAAATATTTACAAGTTATTCATCAATAAACTTCTTCAGACACAGACCAAAACCTATATAGCTCTAACTGAAAATCCAATGATCTAAAATAAATAATGTTCAAATCTAAATAAATTGCACATTTTTCCTCATAGTAGAAGGGGTCTGGATGGATATGTCTGACTCTAATTTTCAACAGATTCATTTTTTTGGCTGACAGGTGAAGGGGGTAGGGTGTGAATCAAACAAAATGCACAAACTCAGCATGGTTATTTGAACTTAATGTTAAGATCAAGCAGAACCCATTTTGTCAGTTCCATGGGTATAAACCCATAGTGTAAGAGTGATAATTTATGGAGAAGGCATAAAGTAATTTGAAGGGCAGGTAATGTTGGTTTAAGCATCAGTATCTGAAGATTTAATTTAATCCCTTGCTCTTTAAACTTGAATAAAAATCAACCTTAAGATGTCTGTGAAAGTTAGAAAAAAAGACTAGTTAAAATAGTTCTATTTCTTGACCATGTGGTGCACGTTATACAGCTTCTTTCTGTTTCAATAAAATTCTTTACTGATATTTTCCAAGTACTTGGCTGAGTTTCAAAATCCACAATTTATCTCAAATGGACTCCTGAATTCACAGGTAGATTGAATATTTAAAAAGGCTAGTGACAGATTTTAATTTCAGATTTCCAACACATGCATTACTTTTCTTTTTATTAAGATTAGGTGGCTTTGGTGGAACTATTAAGTAGAAGTGCATTTATTTTATATAGTAGATTAACTAGGTATGGAGATGTAAAATAGGCTTCATGATGAAGAATGTTTTTGTTATCAATTCTATATGAGACTGCAAAACATTTTCTTTTCATCTTCATATGATTCTTGAGGACTGCGAAAGATTGAAAAAGGGTAATTAGCTATGTAGGTGATATGTGGGTTTAAGAGATCATGTGAGGTGAGGAGGGATGAGGTGAAATGGCAAGAGAGCCTAACAGATTCTAAACCAACTGGGGCAAAGTCCCAGAGAAGAACATCAGTCCTGCCAGCCAGCCCTTCTTAGACCCTCCTGCCTCCGTGGTTACCCACAATCTGTTTATGTGGTCAATGAACTTAACATTACCCAATCTCCTCCTGTCTGGAGCAAACATTGAGTCTAACAGATAAAATGAGGTGTGTTTGCTGAATAGAGAATTCTCCTAACTCAACTACCCATCCAGGCAACAAAAATCCAGCCCTTGACATTACAATTATGTTGCTCTGTCTGTCAAAATGGCCCTTTCTTTTCTTGAAGCTATGTCTTGCCCCATTAACGCCATAAAGTCTGACACACCCTTTGACATGCTTGTGCTGGTTGCAATTGTTCAAAATAAGTATGATGCAGAAGTTAATTGTTGAGTATGTTACCTTGTTAATTGCAGATTAACAATTAGTAACACCAGTGGCGTTAATTAACATTAGGCCCGTTTATTTGCATAAGTAATTTTATAAGATAAGAATACATTCTCACTCTCTGAATGAGAACTCATAAAATTGTTACACTGTTGAAACATTTCTCGAGTGCATTTGTTTCAATTCCAAGAGAGCAAAAAAATGACATCCCTACTTGAAACCCAGGGACAGCTCCAAATGAGCACTAAAACAAAAGTGCAGTGGTTTCATGTTATCACCAAGGAGACAAGAGCAAAATGAACAAGACAAACCTGCAATCAAACATCTAGCAGTGGATTGTAAGAGTGTGAAGTGAAATATCAGAAGAGCACCAAGGGACAAGCAAGAAAAAACACAATGTCAAGACACTAAGTGCTTCTGATACGTTGGACCACAAGGTTAACTAACTCCCAAAAAGTCAGGGCATGAGATAGAGGAAGAAAATAACTGTAGGTCAAACAATGAAACTGCAGCTCAAGAACCCAGGGTAGCAATTACAACCAACAGAAATCTGAAATTGTGGAAAGTTTCTGGACAAAACATTAACAACTCTTGCTAACATTGTTGGCAATTATTATTTCCAGTGCACTCAAGAGGAGAATCCAAGAATTCTCCATAAGCATCAGTCCGAAATAGCCATCTTCATTTCTAGTGAAGTTGTATAATGGATGATGCCAGATCTGATGCTCATTATAAGTCTCTGGTGATTTTCTTTCCATGAAAAGTGCATTGAACAGTTTTGTGCAAGGCAGATGACTGAAAGGATTAATGTAGAAGCTTTGTAATAACTCTACCCCAGTGATATATAAATTCCATCCCTCACTGCACTTCTCCAACTGACTAAACTTGTTCTAACCTGTTCTTGAAGGATTCCTTACTTGAGAAATTCCTTGCATCTTTGTTTACATAGCACCCTCTTTGTATAAGAGGTGCTAATCTTGGCTCATAATATGATTTTACTGCGATGCAAAGCAAAGAAACACATCACAAGAAAGATCTCAGCCAGTACAGGAATTAAAGTCATGCTGTAAGAGTTATTCTGTATTCTGTGTCATCCAGCTTACTGATTTAACCACTTGTGTCCCACAAAAGGCAGATATCATTTGGAAACATGAAGTTTTTTTTTATCAACCTGCTTTTTTCTAATGTTCAGAGATGTTGTTACACATCTCTTGAGCAGGTGGGACTTAAACTTGGGACTCCAGGTCCAAGATCGGGACACCACCACTGTACCACAATTGGGCCTTTTTATTCCTCTCTTTAGAGTATAGGGAATGTTCTTTGTTCCAGTCCTAATAGATTATCTCCCTCATATGCATTTTCAGTGTATTGAGATCTATATTGCTGATTTACCCTTGACTACAAAATGCTTCCAATTCCTACCCTCCCTCATATTCACATGATCCATCTCAGACTCTGGCCTTCCATTCTTAGACCTCTTGACCCTCTTTCTGGGGTTAGATTGTGAACTAATGCCTCCAATAACCCTGCTGAAAGCTGCATTTAATGTCTTCTCATACCTTGCTTCTTCAAAAGGCCCTATTCCATTTTTGTCACTTCTCCATCTCCATTGGGCGGCACGGTGGCACAGTGGTTAGCACTGCTGCCTCACAGCGCCAGAGACCCGGGTTCAATTCCCGCCTCAGGCGACTGACTGTCTGGAGTTTGCACATTCTCCCCGTGTCTGCGTGGGTTTCCTCCGGGTACTCCGGTTTCCTCCCACAGTCCAAAAATGTGCAGGTCAGGTGAATTGGCCGTGCTAAATTGCCCATAGTGTTAGGTGCAGGGGTAAATGTAGGGGAATGGGTCTGGGTGGGTTGCGCTTCGGCGGGTCGGTGTGGACTTGTTGGGCCGAAGGGCCTGTTTCCACACTGTAAAGTAATCTAATCTAAAAAAAAATTGCATTTGCTCTAACAATGCTACCTTTTAATCCTGCACTCTCATAACATCATCCTTCATTTGTAACTGAATTTTCCCAACCTCCAATTTATATGACAGAATGTTCAACCAGTTTGCACATTCCCCATCTCCTCTCCTCTCTGAGAATAATTATTGTCCTTCACATTGCACTATAATAGCCTACACATCATCAGATCATCCTCCACCATTTCCAGAGGCTCCAGCACAATCCTACCTCTTTCCATTTCAATTCCATTTGGCATTCCAGAACAACTGTTCCATCTATAACACCCTGACCTACTTTCCATTAATTCTAATTCCCTTTCCTTAACACCTTTCCACAAAAGACCACTCTTTTTCTTTTACTGTCCAGACCCCCGGACAAATGTTCCAGCTTAAAACACAGTTTTCTTGTACATTTCTTTATAAAGTATAATAAAGTTGCATCACTGTTTCTGAAATAGGCCTTTCTGCAAATGCTGTTTGAGCTATTCTTTGCCGACTGCATCCGGTCAATCCACAAAACTGATCCTAAGCTTTTGTTGGCTTGTTATTTCAATCTCCCATTACAATCTTATTCTGACCTCTGTTTCTTCAATCTCCTGCTGTGTTCCAATGCATCCTGGCATAATCCCAAGGAACAGCAGTACATTTCTCAATTTGACACTTTATAACATTCTGGTTTTAATGTCAAGTTTAATAATTTTAAAATCTGCTGTCTGTTGTTCTGGCAGCTGCAATTGGTAATGATTCCATTGTGAATTTAAAATATTTTCCTGCTTTCTGTTCCATCACAGGTCTTGATTTTTGTTCGTTGCTTTCAACACCTGTTAGCCCTACCTGCTTAAACCCAGTTACTTCTGCAATAAGATCCAGTCGTGAGGAAAAGTCTCTGGCCTGATTTATTAGTTCTGTGTTTCACCTCTTCTCAGATGCTGGCAGATCTGCTGAGTATTTTGCTCGTATTTTCTTGGTGATAGTGAGTACTGCAGATGCAGGAGAAGTCAGAGTAAATAGAGTGTGGCGCTGGAAAAAGCACATCAGGTCAGGCAACAGCTGAGGAACAAGGAAGTCGACATTTCGGGCTTAACCCTGCATCAATGTTTCCTTTTCATTTAATTAGCAGAGAGATGGTAGGTATGTCTCATGACTAGCATTGCTGACTCTGAGCTGGAGCCTCTGGGTTGCACCACCACTCTTGGTCAGGATGGTTATGGAAAGTGTGATAGCCAGACAGATGCTACTCCTTCCAATATGTCTTATGGTTGGGTTGCCTGGTCAACCACACTGCAGGAAACAACAGCATGTCACTGTGGTACTTAGCCAAGTGTAATCATGGCCAGGCATAAATCAACCTGGCAATCCATAGTTGCCATGGTTACCTTCTTATAGCATGGTGCCTGGAGAAAGAAGTGATGACTTTTTTTGCAGCAGAGGAACAGGAGTAGGGGCCATTTTATCTCTCAAGCCAGTTCTACCATTCATTTGAATCAGCTGGTCTGTGGCTGAACTCCAAATACCTGCTTTGGGCCCATATCCATTTAAGCTTCCATTAAACAAAACTTTATCAATTTCAGATTTTAAATTAACAATTGATCCAGCATCCACCGCCATTTGCAGCAGAGGATTCCAAACATCTACCACACTTTGTGTATAGAAGTGGTTCCTAACATCTCTCCTGAATGGTCTGTCCATAAGTCTCAGACTATGCTGACTAGTTATAGAATCCCCAAACAGTGGAAAACGTTGAGCTTCGTCGCCCTTTCTTTTCCTGTTAATGTAGAGTCAAAAAGTCACGGAACTGTAAAGCATGGAAACAGACCCTTCGGTCCAACTTATCCATGCCGACTAGATGCCCTAAATTAATCTAATCCCATTTGCCAACATTTGGTCCATATTCCCCCAAACCCTTCCTATTCATATACCCACCCAGATATTTTTTAAATATTGTAATTATACTAGCCTCCACCACTTCCCCTGTCATCTCGTTCCATATACGCACCACCCTCTGCATGAAAAAGTTGTCGCTTAGGTCCCTTTAAATTTTTCCCCACTCACTCATTTCGGACTCTAGTTCTCTTCGTAAACCGTCCTCTAGCTTAGGACTCCACCACCCCAGGGAAAAGATATTGTCACTTCATCCTATCCATGCCCCTCACAATTTTGTAGTCTTCTATAAGGTCACCCCTCAGCCTTCGATACTCCAGGGAGAACAACTCAGCCTATTCAACCTCTCCCTAACGCTCAAACCCTTCTGTCCTGGCAACATTCCTGTAAATCTTTTCTGAAGCCTTTCAAGTTTCACAACATGCATCCTATAGCGGGGAGACCAGAACTGAATGCAGTAATCCAGCAATGGCTTAACCAATGCCCTGTACAGCTGCAACATGACCTCCCAACTCCTTTACTCAATGCACTGACTAATAAAAGCAATCATATCAAATGCCTTCCTCACTTTCCTGTTCACCTGTGAATCTAATTTCAAGGAACTATGAACCTGCATTCCAAGGTCTTTTCTTCAAGACTCCGATCAGATCACTTTTTAACCTTCTAAACTCTAGAGAATACAGGCCTAATTTGTATAATATCTCCTCATAACATAACTCGTGAAGTCTAGACATCATTCTTGTAAAGCTATGTTGTACTCCCTCTAAGGCCAACGTATTCATCCTAAACTGTGGTGCCTGGAACTGCTTACAATAGCCCAAAAGGCATCTAACCAGTGTTTGGTACAGCTACAGCTTTACATCCGATACCTTCACGTAACGTTAACAGCAATTTGTAATTCTCCAGGCAACAATCCTTTGTCTTGATGAATATAAGCATATATATACATATACAGTTTGATATTCAATTTAAATTTTATTCCTTTGAGTGAACATTTCCTCACAGAAATAAAATGAAATTATGGATTAATGAAACTAACCCTTTGGAGCGAACAAGTATAGCCAGATTGGATTCTCTGTGTTTTTCTTTTCTCTTGAACTGGGAAACATTGCTTTTCAGATTGAGCAAAAACAGTGCAAGTAAATCTGGAACAAGGGTAATGCACATCCCCTGCTCAAACAAGCAGTAACTCAATACAGGAGTAGCATGTGGCTCAGTGGGTAGCACTGCTGCCTCACAGTGCTATGGACCTGAGTTTGGTTCCAGCCTCAGGTGACTGTCTGTGGGGAGTTTGCACATTCTCCCGCTCGTCCAAATCTGTACACATTAGGTGGATTGGCCTATGCTAAATTGCCCCAGAGTGTCCAAGAGTGTGTTAGCCATGGAAAGTAGGGGGCTGGGTGGGGTACCCTTCAGAGGGTTGGTGTGGACTTGTTGAGCCAAATGACCTGTTTCCACAATGTAGGGATTCTATTAAAAAAGACACTTTGTCAGCAGAAATTAATTGACAGACATCAAGCTTCACAGTCTGATCACTTGGGAAATAATATTTTGCCTTTCAAAAGTCCAGTTTTAACTCATTCAGGTAATTGCTTCTCTACCAACACTAAATACCCAAGAGGAGAAGAGAAAACACATATATAAGGAATCATTTGTTTCTGAAATTGGAATTGATACGTTAAATGTAATTGTTTTTCTGTTCCAAGCACTAAAGAAGAGAAAAGGTTTAAGGGCTAACAGAATTTATATTTCATACGTGTTGCAGAAATGAATTAATTTTGTGCTGAAATGTAAATGAGCATTTTCAACTCTGGTGGCTCTTTGGATTTAAAGTAATGATCAAATTATACAGTGGACTCAGATGCTGTATTTTGGGAAATAAAAAAGTGCTCCAAAATAAATAAACAGAAACTGTAAGTAGTTTGAATAAGATGAATATTTTATTTATGTTTCTGATGATGATATTGCATTGGACAATAGCGTTCCCCCAGGCCTCATGAAAGACATGAAATGGTAAAAATTAAATGAGAGGAAATGGATGAGGATAAAAGACAGAAAGTGGTAAACTATACCACTGACTAGGTATTTCTAAAATGAATATTTTCTGGAACTGAATAAGTCACTTGAACATAATTTGACAAAATATATATTCCAGTAATGGCTAGTTTGCTCTTAGAGATCCTGGTGTTTTTGACCAGAAAAATGTATTTCATAGCCTGATCATTACCCAGAATATCCGAACTGCACAGGGAATGATAGGAAAGATCTCCAACTATGCTTGCTGTGCCACATGATTTATTAACAAGGTAACTTGAAAGAACTTGAAGGGTTTTCATTGCAGGTTATGTATAGTAGGGTATTGTAATTTACTTGGAAAAGGAAGCTCAGAGTGCATAGAGAAGGTTCACTGCGGGACAACTCTTAGAACTATTCAATTGATTGAACAGATCCAAGATCTGTCCCACAGTGAATCATCCTTACGCACTCCTGCAATGCTCCCTTTCCCAAGTGAATTACAATTATTTGCACAGGTTAGTATGATTTAAAAGAGTGATAAAGCATTTTCAGTCAAGGCATTGACAAACAATCCATACAGAAACTAACTGATGAAACAATCTATAGCCCAATTGTTCTGCAAGAGGTATGACTGTTACCCAATCGATCCCTCCAAGGTGAGACTGTAACCTGATTGTTCCCAATGAAGTGTGTATCTATGACCCAGCATGTGATACCAAAGTAACTTGGTCACTTTGTGTTCAGTGTGAATTTATTGTGCTGATTTCTTAATTTGCAGCCATGTCAGCAAAAGACTGCCCTATATCTTTGCTCCATTTACTGTTGCTTCTCTTGGAGGCAATGTTGCGGAATAATCTGCAGGAGCACTGTGAATCTTTCTTGAACATACTTCACTGTTGTCAAGGAATAATTGTATGGTGAAGACAGCTGTTTGAACATCTACATTACATTTCCATTCTCCCTAGCATTATTGGCACTGAATACTACAGAATTAACATTTAGGAAATTTCACCAAGGTACATTTTACAACAGCTGTGAATGTTCCAGCAGCAATGTAATTGATCTTTACATCCCACTGAGGCTCCTTTTACATGTGCAAATTTCAAAGTGACAGTCACACCCTGTAGTTATCTCCTCATGATAACATCACTGTGTTATAGACTAATTATTACCTCTCCTATGAAGCTAAAATGCAGATAACACACTATAACAAGTAGCTGCTCCCTGATAAAATTCTAACCCTTCAATAATGGCGAAAACTGCAATTTAGTAGTTCAGCTGAACTTTTAAACATAAAAATTAGATTAGTGATTCTTCACTTGATATTTATATAGAAACATAGACAATAGGAGCAAGATTAGACCATTCAGCCGATCAAGGTTGCCCTATCACTAGGGATTCTTGTGTGCATTTTTGGTCTCTTTATCAAAGGAAGGATGATCTGACTATGGAGATTTACCAGACTGATGCCTGAGAGAGCAGGACTAATGTATGATGAGGGATTGGATCAGTTAGAACTTTATTGACTGGAGTTTAGAAAAATGAAGGAGGATTTCATTGAAAGTTATAAAATTCTAACAGAATTAGACAAGGTAAACACAGGAAGAATGTTTTCGATGACCAGTGAGTCCAGAACCCAGGGTCACAGTTTAAGGAAAGGGGTTAGACTATGTAGGACTGAAATGAGGAGAAATTTCTTCATTCAAGGAATAGTAGCATTTGGAATTCGATGCTGCAGAAAGTGATTGAGATGAAAACCTTGAATATTTTCAAGGAGTTCAAAATAGTTCTTTGGGCTAAAGGGATCAAAAGATATGCAGAAAATGTGGATACAAGGTCCTGAATTGGATGATCAGCCATGATCAGATTGAATGATAAAGCAGGCTTGAAGGGTTGAATAGTCTACTCTTGCTTCTATTTTCTTTTCCTATATCATTCAATATGAACATTGTGGATTCCCTATTTCAAACCTATTCCGTTGCTCTCTTGACGAGTCTTGCGCAAATACACAAGATTATTTTGAAACTATTGAAGAATTAAAGCTCCTCACCTTCTTTCCTCTGCAGATGAATTGCAACCAATAGTTCTTTTTCTGTTTGGTAAAGTAATGTGTTAGATTTTCTGAAAATTCTGCTTCTTTAATTTGTTCACAGTATTTATTTTCCATTTCTAATTGATCTGAAAGAATGGTGGTGAGCCATTCTCCTCCAATTGTGCCAATCCTTGGTTAGTGTCGCTTCCACTGTGATAATAGGAAAGATCCAACATTTGATCTACCGGTAACGAAAGAAGTGCATAATTGTAGGAAAGTTGCAAGTGATAGTGTTCCCTTAACAGTGCTGCTTCAATCCTTCATGGCAGAGGTAGCAAATGACAGAGCAATTAGCAAAATGGCTTTGGTGAATTGTTATGGTGCATGCAATGGAATAACAGACCACAGCTGCAGTGTAGCAATGCTAGCGAGAGTGGATATTGAAGTAGGAGAAAGAAACGACTGCAGATGCTGGAGATCAGAGTTGAAGAGTGTTTTGCTGGAAAAGCACAGCCGGTCAGGAAGCATCTGAGGAGCAGGAGAGTCGACGTTTCGGGCATAAGCCCTTTATCAGGAATTGGATATTGAGTTCACTACTTGGAATATCATTCAAGGGAAATGCTCCATTGTGGATTGTATCTAGCTTCTTAGGTACAATTTCAGCTGTACCCAATGTCTGTCCTGCAACAGGGTTGATATGACTATTGCAGTTCAAGTTCTGGCCAGTGTCACACTCCCACTATTAGTGAGGAAACTTGATGATGGAGTCAGCATTGAATGTCAAGGAAGATGGGGCTCCTTTTATTTGACATGGTTATCCCCTGGCACTCATATATCATCTCAAGCCCGAATACTAGCTAGCATTTTGTTGATTGAAGTGCTTCCATTATAATCAGCAGGCCGACCATGTTGGAGCCCCTGGACTGAGATTTTCTCACTGGATTGTAAGAGTTTGAGTGGTGACCTTATGGAGGTTTTTAAAATTATCTGGGGCATAGATAAGGTGAATAGCAAAGGTCTTTTCTCCAGGATAGGCGAGTTCAAAACTAGAGGGCATAAATTTAAGGTGAGTGGAGAAAGATTTAAAAGAGACCTTAGAGGCAATGTTTTCATACAGAGGACGGTTCATCTGTGGAATGAATTGCCAGAGGAAGTGATATAGGTATAGTTACAACATTTAAAATGCATTTAGACAGGTACATGAATCGGAAAGGTGAAAAGGGACATGGATCAAATGCAAGCAAATGGGACTAGTTTAGTTCGGGAAACTTGGTCAGTATGCTTGAGTTGGACCAAAGGGTCTGTATGACTCTGTGATTCTATCGGGTGATCCTGCTGACTTACTGCGCTGGAATTCTCAAACTGACAACAGCACCCACTACCCCTCATCCCAACTTGACAGAGACTATTCTCCTTAGACCCTGAGGCATTGTCCTCTGGGTGATGAACATGTAGTGTGTTTGCGGTGTAAGCTGCTAGATTTTGTTTGACGTATGAGATTGGAGTAGCAAGGTACCATGCAGCAACATGTTAACTCCCTTACCGGCTGGCAACCATGACAGAATGTGTGACTTTGTATTTGCACTAAGGCAAGGCAGAGAAGTATGAGTCTTTAAGCTAGGGCTAAGGTTGCAAAGTACACCAGGGATGTTGTGAGCACTGAAGTAGGCACAAAGTGACTGAGCATTAAGAGCCAAACCGAGTAACCCTGAGGTATGGTCTGGATGATTCCATGAGTTGAATGCCAACTCTTATTCACAAACTGCCCTTGCAACAACATCTGATGAAAGATCTCAATGTGTTTTCATGTGTAGAATTGAAGGGCACATCTGCATTGCAAGTGGATTGGAAATGTGCCATGATGATGCAGTGGGGCTGGTACTTGTAAAATGCCAAGGTCCATGATTTAGGATACATGCGGTTGCTGCCCATGAGGTGTGCCCTAAGATGTTGGTACTGCTTCACTGGTGAGAATTACATCTTGCTATCTAATACTTGGTTTTAAAATGGGTCTTTATGCCCTCAACATCAAACAGACCTTTGCCGGCTATGTCACATGATTTTTCCAGCTTTCTCATCAATGCCCATATCATTCAGGAAAGAGGAAGATTCAATCCTATGTCAGCAATCCTCTAATTGATGTCTAACCACGAATAAGTAGAATATTGTATTCATTTATCAAAATACTTTTTTCAAGGATCAATAATTTTAATGACACTGTTAAGTTGGCAAAAGCTGATCTTTTACTTCTGTAGTGATCTGGTAGAGGGGCACAAGTCTAACAAAGGTTAGATGAAGGAAAGTAGGTGAGGAGATATTGTTCCCATTAGCCAATGGTAGGAGGACAGAGTTTTCGGCACCACTTGCACAGAAAATGTGAGGAATAACGTTTTTTTAATGCAACAATGACCCAGAAAAGGGAGATCAGGTAAGGATTGGGCAGTAGAATGGGACTGAATAGATTGCTCCACCATATTCAAATGATTTCCTGCTGTGCCATAAATAATTCCACAATTCTCTAAGTATATTGCCGTAAATCTTGTGTAACTTGGGTTTGGAAGCCTTATAAATGCACCTATCTCATCTTTTCAATGAATCTGGTTCTGCAGTTTCTGATAGGGTCAATAACTAGTTCACGTTGTGACCATAAATTCATGGTTGAAAGCAAACAGAACAATGTTTGCTTGGAATGCAAGGAAAATAAAGTCTCCTGAAGTTCCATTTGAAACTAGCAGGTCAGTTCATACAACAGTGACTAAAGAAACTGTGATATAATGGAGATTAAATACAGAATCAAGCATGAACCCAGAACCATTACTTTCAATTTTTTTAATGCCGGGTAAGGCACCAAGTTTTCATATTTGCACTCGACAGACCAAGCATTTCTGAAAGTAAACAATTACACAGTGTGGGTAGGCATGTGGTGTAGGGGAACAATTTAAATAGGATTTGGAATGAAAGTAAAGGCAGCAGAAAACCTTGAAAAGAAACTTATTGCCACATCAGAGCAGTAAATGTCATTGTAAATGTGGTCTGGCTTACCACTGTGTAATGATGCTGCAGAGAGGGAGAGACAAACACAAATTTGAATAGGGATAGATACATGAGACACAACCGAGATCATTCATTCAATGATCCAGTTTAGACAACTTTCTTAGCATGCTCTACTGACAATGTTATATATATTGAAAGATACACTTGCGTTTAGAAAATCTAATGGAGGTTCCTGAGACTAACTTTTGATTTTCCATGCTCTTTCAGTGGCTGTAAAACTTATAATTGCCTGAAACTTGTACATCTTTCTCCTTCGGAAGATCAGCTGTGGAACTTAGTGATATCTGGCAAACAGATTTAAGCCACTGCATCTCACTGATTGCAGATACTCTGTTTACCAGAAGCAGAAAATGCTTTCGATTCAAGAAAGAAACAGCTTCAGTGGGAACTGGGTTTCGCTGCCATCCTGTAGGTGCAAGGCATCATTATTTGAATGCGTGGAACTATCAAGACATCAAGTTACAGGGAGTTCCAGTAACAAGAAGAGCTTCATCTCCTTCAAGGGGAGACAACCAGTTACTTGTTTGGATAATCATTCAGATGTCTGAAGTTGCAATTCCTATGCAATATCCTTTAGCAGTATTCTCTCTTCTACTTTGGTGACCTGCTGTATGCTAAAAACATGGCTCTTTAGAGGGATGTGGATTTCAAGGGAACAGCTGAATGGGGAGTAGCAGCAGCAAAGGAAGGCGGAGTGAATGGATGTGGTGAGTAATCGTACTGAGCAGAGAGATACCACAGTTGTCCAATGAGGTTAACAGGCATTGCTCAAGTTACAAAGAGACTTGTGAGCATGCCATGAGTATCAGGGATTTCCAAACACAGAAATGTTTCAACGAAGCCCCTCTGGGCCAAAACATCATTTTATTTAGTATATTGCACTGGGGAATAAAAGCGCACAATCTGGTTATTTCTGTGTAAGGAAGAGTATAAGCATCACAATATAAACAGTTTTATTATTAGCATTTTCATGAAATCTGTTTGTCCATGGCTCAAGATGCAGACTTATGACAATTCAGTTAATCGACTGAGAAAACCTTTAGGCACCCCTGTTTCGGTGTAATGGCTGAAAAATAGTAAATATTGGATGCTTAGAACACAGAACATAGGAGAGTACACCACAGAACAGCCCCTTTGCGCACGATGTTTTGCCGAGGTTTAGTCCTAATGTAAAATATAATAACTTAACCTATGCACCCCTCCACTCACTGCTATCCATGTGCATGGTCAGCAGTCGCTTAAATGTCCCCAATGACTCTGCTTCCACCACCACAGCTGGCAACACATTCCATGCATTCACAACTCTCTGCATAAAGAACCTACCTCTGACATTTCCTTTATACCTCCCTCCTAATATCTTCAAACTATGACTTCTCGTACCAGTCAATCCTGCTCTGGGGAAAAGACTCTGGGTATTGACTCTATCTATTCCACTCATTATCTTGTACACCTCGATCAGGTCTCCTCTCTTCCTCCTTCTCTCCAGAGAGAAAAGTCTGAACTTATTCAAGCTCTCTTCATAAGGCAAGCCCTCCAGTCCAGGCAGCATTCTGGTAAACCTTCCTTTGCACCCTCGCCAAAGCCTCTGTATCTTTCCTATAGTAAGGTGACCAGAAATGGACTCAATATTCCAAGTGTGGTCTCACCAGGGACTTGTAGAGCTGTAGTAAAACATCGCGGCTCTTAAACTTGATCCCCCCTGTTAATGAAAGCCAAAACACCATATGCTTTCTTAACAAGCCTATCCACTTGAGTGGCAACTTTGAGGGATCTATGTACTTGCACACCCAGACCCCTCTGATCTTCCACACTGCCAAGAATCCTCTCTTTAATCCTATATTCAGCATTTGAGTTCGACCTTCCAAAATGCATCACTTCTCATTTATCCAGGTTGAACTCCATCTGCCATTTCTCAGCCCAGTTCTGCATCCTGTCTATGTCACACTGCAGCCTGCAGTAGCCCTCTATACTATCGACGACACCTCCTACCTTTATGTCATCTGCAAATTTACTAAGCCACCCCTCAACCTCCTCATCAAAGTCATTTATAAAAACTACAAAGAGCAGAGGCCCAAGAACAGAGCCCTGCAGGACCCCACTCACCACTCACCTCCAGGCAGAATACTTTCCATCTACAACCACTTTCTGCCTTCTGTCAACCAGCCAATTCTGAATCCAGATAGTCAAATCTCCCTGTATCTCATACATCCTTTATGAATGAGTTTACCATGGGGAACCTTATCAAATGTCTTGCTGAAGTCCATATACACCACATCCACTGCTCAAACTTCGTTGACCTGTCTTGGCATCTCTTCAAATAACTCAATAAGACTTGTGAGACATGACCTGCCCCTCACAAAGCCATGCTGACTGCCTTTAATCACATTATGCTTTGCCAAATAGTCATAAATCCTATTCCTCAGAATTCCTTCCAAAACCTTGCTGACCACTGACGTAAGACTGACTGATCTATAACTGCCTGCGATTTCCCTATTACCCTTCTTGAAAAGAGGAACAACATTCGCCTCCTTCCAATCCTCTGGTATAGCTCCCGTGGAGAGTGAGGAAGCAAAGATCTTCACCAGTATCTAAGCAACCTCCTTTCTCGTTTCCCGGAGCAGCCTAGGATAAATCTGGTTTGGCCCTAGGGACTTATCAATCTTATTGTTTTCCAAAATTTCCAGCACATCAACTTCATCAATCTTGATCTGGTCACGCCTGTATCCCAGCTCCTCTAAGATTTCATTTATAACATGTTCCCCTTTCCTTCGTGAAAACTGAAGCAAAAAACTCATTTAGGGCTTCCCCTATCTGTTCAGAGTCCACGCACAAGGGCCCTACCTTCTCCCTGATCATTCTCTTATTCCTCATGTATGAGTAAAATGCCTTTGGGTTCTCCCTAATCCTTCTTGCCAAACCTTTTTCGTGCCCCCTTCTGGCTCTCCTCAATCCATTTCTGAGCTCCTTTCTAGCAAGCCTGTAATCCTCTAAAGCTGTGCTAGATCCTTGCTTCCTTCACCTTACGTAAGCTGCCTTCTTCCTTTTGACGAGAAGTTCCTCTGTTTTTGTCATCCAAGGTTCCTTAATCTTACCCCTTTCTTACCTGTCTCAGAGGAATAAATTTGTGCATCACCCGCAACAACTGCTCCTTAAATAGTCTCCACATGTCTGCTGTGCCCTTTCTGTGGAACAATTACACCCAGTCTGTACTCACCAAGTTCTGTCTGATAGTGTCATAATTTCCTTTTCCCAGTTAAATACCTTCCCTCGGTAACTGCTCCTTTCACTCTCCAAGGCGTTGCTAAATGTGAGGCAGTTGTGATAACTGTCACCAAAGTGCTCTCCCACCGTGAGATCTGACACCTGTCCTGACTTTAGATTAGATTACATTACTTACAGCGTGGAAACAGGCCCTTCGGCCCAACAAGTCCACACTGACCCGCCGAAGGGCAACCCACCCAAACCCATTCCCCTAAAACTACGGGCAATTTAGCATGACCAATTCACCTAACCTGCACATTTTTTGATTGTGGGAGGAAACCGGTGCACCCGGAGGAAACCCACGCAGACATGGGGAGAATGTGCAAACTTCACACAGAGAGTCGCCTGAGGTGAGAATTGAACCTGGGCCTCTGGCGTTGTGAGGCAGCAGTGCTCACCACTGTTGTCAGGCACCAAATTCAAAATGGCTTCTCCCCTCATCGGTCTGTCTACATACTGAGTAAGGAAACCCTCCTGAACACACCTGACAAAAACAGTTCCATCCAAACCATGTGCACTTAGGAGGTTCCAGTCGATATTGGGAAAGTTGAAATCACCCATAACAACAACCGTGCTACTTCTGCATTTTTCCAGAATCTGCCCACATATGAGTTCTTCAATCTCCCTACTGTTATTAAGTGGTCTGTAGAAAACCCCCAATGCAGTGGCTGTTCCCTTGCTGTTCCTAACTTCCACCCATATTGACTCAGTAGACAAACCTTCCTCAACAACCTTCCTTTCTGTCGCTGTCTGATTAGCAATGCTACACCCCCTCCTCTTTTTCCACTCTCCCTGTTCTTTTTAAACATGCTAAACCCTGGAACATCAAGCAACCATTCCTGCCCCTGTGAAACTCACATCTCCATTATGGCCACAACATCGTAGCTCCAAGTACTGATCCATGCTCTAAGTTCGTCACTCTTATTTCGGACACTCCTTGCATTAAAGCAGACACACTTTAACAGATCCCTTTGTTTCATCGCATGAGAAACCTTTCTGATAGATTGAATACATCCTGTCACTGCCATCTGCAACTGTCTCCCTCTCAGACATGTGGCTCTGATTCCCACCCCCCTGCCAAATTAGTTTAAACCTTCCTGAATCACAGGACATTTGTGCCCCTCCAGTTCAGGTGCAACCTGTCCTTCATGTACAGGTCACACCTTCCCCAGAAGGTATCCCAATGGTCTAGGCATCTGAAGCTCTCCCTCCTGCACCAGCCTCACAGCCACGTGTTAAGCTGCATTCGCTGACTGTTCCTCATCTCTCTATCTCGTGGCACCGGTAGCAAACCTGAGATCACTACTCTACTCGTCCTGTTCTTCAGCTTCCAACCTAACTCTCTGTAGTCACTTTTCAGGTCCTCAATCCCTTTCCTAGCTATATCATTGGTGCCAATATGTGCCACGATTTCTGGCTGCTCACCGTCCCCCTTCAGAATCTTGTAAACCCGATCGGCGACATCCCGGACCCTGGCACCGGGGAGGCAACATACCTTCCAGGAATCCCATTTCTGACCACAAAATCTCCTGTCAATCCGCCGAACGATTGAATCCCCTACCACTAGTGCTTATGGTAGTTGAAAATACTCACAATTCCCAGTCAGTATGTTAACACTTGAAGTTACATATGATTCCACATCTAATCTGTACTGCTTGGCATAGAGTTTTCTCTTTAATTCTAACCTAAAAGAACAGTGAAGTAACTCCTACAGTACTTTATTTTTATTTCCTTCTGGTTTATTAACATCTACATTTTTCAAAATGACAATTGCAACTATTAGTTTTCTCACCATAAAAACATTGCAGAATTATTGTCCAATTGTTACTAAGGTACAACAGATGTTTTGAAAATTGTGTGCCTCTTTTTATAAGCTAACTTGCCAGGAATTCCTGATGAAACAAGTAGAAATGCAAAACCATTGATCAAAATCTTTCTACTCTTAATGTACACAGAATTAGTGCTAGAGTGTTGTTAAAGTAATATTACTGTTCATGAAAGGGGAAAGGTGAAAACTAGGAAACTGCAGGCCAATCAGATTGATACTGGAAACCATCATGAGGACAAAATAAACGATCAATTGGAAAGACATGCATTAATCAAGGTGAGCCATGGTTTTGTGAAAGGGAAGTCAAATCTGACTAACTTGACTTTCCTTGACGAGGTAATAGAGAAGGTTGATCGAGGTAGTGAACTAAATATTATGAATTTCATAAAGCATTAAAAGAAGTGTCACACAAGGGGATAGTTTAGAAATGGAAGTCTGTGGAAATATGGGAAAAGTGTTTGTTTGCATAAAATATTATTGGCTGACTAGAAATAAAGAGCAGTGGCTATGATTTTACTTCAAACTGTGAAGGTGTTTTCAGTGATATTCTGCGAGAAACAGTTTTAGGTCCATTAATTTGCAATTCTCTGAACGAACTAGACTGCATTCCAAATCCTGCAGATGATACAAAACTTGGCAAGATCATGATGAGCATGATTAGGACTTCATGACGACAGGCAGAGACAGCATTAAAAGGTGAATACGGAATACATGGAAGAGTGAAGCAGAAAATGTGAAGTGAAACACTTGGGGAGATTATTATGTAAATATGATTTCGTAAACTGTAGATGAGTGGTGAGAATTGAGTCCCAATCTGCACAAATTCTTAAAGGTGTGCAGAGAAGTTCATAAGATGGTTTAGCAAGTTAATTATTTTGACTTATAAATAGGAAAACACTGTGTCAACCACGAGCTGGAGTCAGCTGGAATATTGTGGACAATTCAATTCACTGCATTTAAGAAAAGATATAAAAGGCCTTAGAAAGTACTCTCTGCCAGCCTGATCGATAAGTAGAAGCCAGAGATTTAGAGTGATTACAAACACGTGAACTGAATAAGCATTTTGCATCTGCCTTCACTACAGGGGATACAAGCAACATCACAGATGTAACTATAACTCAGCAGCAAATGAAAGTGAAATTTTTAGGAAAATTACAATCGCCAGAGAAATGATACTGACCAAATTGTTGGAGCTTCAGGCTGACAGGTCCCTGGGTCCTGAAGGATTTCAGCAAAGGGCCGAAAAAAGGTCGTCAGTGAGATAGTTGATGCAAGTACAAACAGAATGTGTGTTAGAAAACCTGTGAAGAGAAAAACAAAGTTTCAAATCCTATGTGCCTCTTCTTCCATTGCTACTGTTTCTCTCTCTCCACTGGTTTCTCTCTCTCCAGTATTTTCTGTTTTTACTTCACAACTCCAGCATCCACAATAATTTGCTTTTATTTGAGATGGTGCGTTGGTTGTAATTGTCTAACACTCTCTGGGCTTGGGGAAAGTTCCATTAGATTGGAAGATGGCAAATAAAACCCATCTGGTTCACTCATATAATTTAGGAAAGGAAATTGGCTCTCCTTCCCTAGCCAGGCCTACATGTCATCTACTGCATCTAGAGAATTCTGCACAGTATTGGTGTCCTTATTTAAGAAAGGATATAGATGTATTGGAAGTAGTTCAGAAAAGGTTTGCCAAACTAATACGTAGAATGAGTGAGTTGTTTTATGAGGAAACATTTGAGAGACTTGATTTATAACTGCTGGAGTTAAGAGTAAGAGGCATATGAGATCCTGAGCAGTCATGATGTCGTAGATATGGAGAGGATGATTTCTGTTTGATTTGGATGACAAAAGAAAATGCATTATAGTTAAGTTTGCAGATGATAAAACAAAGGTGAGAAGGCAGGGGGTGAGGATGATAGAAATAGTCTGTAGTGGAATATACAGATAGGTTAAGCAAGTGGGCAAAAATTTGACAGATGAAATATGTGAGGTTATAGACTTTGGCAGGAAGAATGGAGGGGCTGACTATTACTTAAATGGAGAAAGACTTCAGAAAGCTCAATGGCAGAGAGTTTGAGAGTCCTTATCCAGAAATCTCAAAAAGCTAACATTCAACTTCAGTGGATATTAGGGAAGGTGAGTGAAATGTTGACCTTCTTTTCAAAGGGAATGGGGTATAAAAGTAGCGAGGTGTTTCTAAAGCTATACAATGTACTACTCTACCACAGATGGAATTCTGTGAAAAATGCTGAGTCCCTTATTTACGGAAAGATATAATAGCAGTGGAAGCAATCCAGAGATGGTTCACTGGGCTGTTACCATGTATGCAGTGGTTGAGTTACGATGTGATGTCAACCAGCTTGGGCCTGTACTCATTAGAATTTAGAAGAATGAGATGCAACCTTATTGAAATAGAAGGTTCTTGGAGGACTTGACAGGTTAGGTTGTTTCCCCTTGGGAAGTGTCTAGGAACAGAGAGCATAATCTCAGAATGAGGTCATTTAGAATCAGAGAACCTATGCTTAGGCTATTTAGAATACAAACGAGGAGGAATTTGCCCTCTGAGAAGATGGTGAGTCTTTATTGCAGAGGGCTGTTGAGGCAGAATGGGCTAAGGGAGATAAGTGGAAGTAAGGAGTTAAATGTTTATGGTTAAATCTTAATGATTAAAAATAAATATCATTAAAGATCTGAAGAAGAGAAGTGGAGAATGCTGAACATGTACATAAGGAGCTATGTTGTCATGATGTTAGATCACGTGAAACAAGATTAAGTCTGTACAATTATACAACATGTCTCCTTTTCACATAGTTGGTGAATAGTTAAGTTTTATAAGTCTTTCTATGCAAGATTGAATATCTAATCTTACAACATTATCTACGTTGGCCTTCCTCTACCAAATGAGATTGTAACCAGTATCTAGGCTTGTTTACCTTTGGATTCTGTAATGGTTGCTGCAATAACATTGCTTGATCTTTTGTTTTTTAAACTGAGAAACTAAAGTAGAAAGACAAAGCTTCCAGTGTAGTTTAAGACTGGGACAGAAAGGAAAAAAAGAGCAGAAAATAGATAATGTCAAGTTTTTGTTCTAAATTCTATCACAGGATTAGCACAGCACTGGCAAAGCTGCATTAGTTGAACATCCCGAAGTGCATTGAGAAGTTAATGGTGGGTCATTTTATATTGATTATTTAACAACCGAGTGGCTTGCTAGGCCACTTTGGAAACTGTTATAGATTTAAAGCAGTGCAGAGATGACACTAGCTTGAAATTGTGCAAAAAGTTTTATTTACAGTACTTTAAGAGGTCTCGAGCTGCCTCCCTTTCCATTTGTTCATTACTAGACTTAAGCAATTGAGCGCACTGAATATCAAACAGACTCATTTAAACAAACAGAGACTAACTGAACAATGCAGAATGTATTGAAAGTCAACCACTGAAGTTGTGTGCAGGTGAGATTGGAAAAGAGCAGAGATTTCTCTTTTCCAAAGGGCATCAGTTAATCACACAGATTTCTGTGACAGCAGTTTCCTTGGCCATTTTTCTTTCTGGGATCAACACATAGATTACCAGGTTTGAAAGGTATTTTTCAACTTGTCGTGGTAGGATTTGAGCTCACAATTCAGAGTTGCCAATCCTGCACAAACACTTCTATACAATCATTCCACATAAGTTTGGATTTAAGGATCTATTTCTTATCTAACAGAAGAACTGAGAGATATAAGCATCCCTCGGAATGTTTTGCAATGAATCTTGTTTTCAGCAACTTTCGGAGACAGTGGTAGAGACTGCCTGTGAAAGAGTACACTCAAGCTTAGAGAAAGTAAAAAAGGAACTTACGAAGATTGCTGATCACAGCAAAATGTTTTTAAAGTCAAGCTAATTGTGAAAGCTAGCATCAGGAAAAAATTAGAAGCAAAAGGATTGACAACCAGACAAAGTGTGTATGAAAGAGATTCACTCAACCTCCCCAATTAGGAAGGTGTATTGAAATCTCAAATAGATAAGCTTAAGAGTTGTTGAGGGGATTCAAAGTTTTTGAACACAGAAAGAGAAATGGAGATTTTTGGAGCTACCTTTATAACTGAAGGTTACATGTGATCTTCAATTCAGGTATGAGCGAAAGTTCAATTGGAGATTGCTGATGGGTGATAAAGGGCCAAGATTGCAACAACCAAAGGGCATAAATAAACTGTGTGCTTGAAGAATACTCAAATTTCTGCTGGCTCTCTTCCCTGATAGCTTCATTCCTATTCATAACTATCTTCTCATACTTCAGGCTGGGCAAAGCAATCAGGTGTTATTGATACATTCTAAACTAGTGACAGATAAACAGCAGACATTATTAAACCAAGAACTTGACAGGGAGAAAAGAAAATACTGGAAATATAGGAGAAAGAGTTTGTATTTAATGGATGTTTCACCAATCTGATGTCTCCATTGCAAACTCAAGAATTTGAGATTCTGGTGGGTCTATAACCAGTTCTATGTGGAACATTACCACATCTCTCAGAAATGTCTCAAAGCTCTTCATTTGCTCTGATTAAGGACCCATCTCTTACAAAGAAGTTCTTCCGCAATGCCGAAATAGCCTGGATTATGAGTGCACATATTAAGGTTAGGCAAGACAACAACTTACTGACTCAATCAAGAAATACCAAGTTGACAAAGTTGAGAGGGAGAAAAATAAGGAAGAAGATATCATGAGATTAAAAAAGTGGTTTTGAAAAATTAGTTTTTTTTTTAAAGACAATGCCATTAAAATTGTTACTTAACCATTGATGAATTCACAGGTGTATAGAACATAGAAAAGTACAGCACAGAACAGGCCCTTTGGCCCACGATGTTGTGCCAAGATTTAATTCTAATGTAAAATATAGTAACAACCTACACACCGCTCAACTCACTGCTATCCATGTGCATGGCCAGCAGTTGCTTAAATATCCCCAATGACTCTTCTTCCACCACCAACGCTGGCAACGCATTTCATGCATTCACAACTCTCTGCATAAAAAACCTACCTCTGACGTCTCCTTTATACCTTGCTCCTAATATCTTCAAACTATGACTTCTCGTACCAATCAATCCTGCCTTGGGGAAAAGTCTCTGGCTATTGACTCTATCTATTCCACTCATTATCTTGTATACCTCAATCAGGTCTTCTCTCTTCCTCCTTCTCTCCAGAGAGAAAAGTCCGAGCCTATTCAACCTTTCTTCATAAGGCAAGCCCTCCAGTCCAGGCAGCATCCTGGTAAACCTTCCTTTGCACCCTCTCCAAAGCCTCTGAATCTTTCCTATAGTAGGGCGACCAGAAATGGACACAATATTCCAAGTGTGGTCTCACCAGGGACTTGTAGAGCTGCAGCAAAACCTCACGGCTATTAAACCTGTTGATGAAAGCCAAAACACCATATGCTTTCTTAACAACCTTATCCACTTGGGTGGCAACTTGGAGGGATCTATGTACTTGCACACCCAAATCCCTCTGTTCCTCCACACTGCCAAGAATTCTTTTTTTAAATCCTATATTCAGCATTTGAGTTCGACCTTCCAAAATGCATCACTTTGCATTTATTCAGGTTGAACTCCATCTGCCATTTCTCAGCCCAGTTCTGCATCCTGTCTATGTCACACTGCAGCCTGCAGTAGCCCTCAATACTATCAACGACACCTCCTACCTTTGTGTCATCTGCAAATTTACTAACCCACCCCTCAACCTCCTCATCCAAGTTATTTATAAAAACTACAAGGAGCAGAGGCCCAAAAACAGAGCCCTGTGGGACCCCACTCAACACTGTCCTCCAGGCAGAATACTTTCTATTTACAACCACTCTCTGCCTTCTGTCAGCCAGCCAATTCTGAATCCAGTTAGCCAAATCTCTCTGTATCCCATACTTCCTGACTTTATGAATGAGCCTACCATGGGGAATCCTATCAAATGTCTTGCTGAAATCCATATAAACCACATCCACTGCTTGACCATCATTGACTCCTCAAAGAACTCAATAAGATGTGTGAGGCATGACCTGCCCCTCACAAAGCCATGCTGACTGCCTTTAATCACACTATGCTTTGCCAAATAGTCATAAATCCGATCCCTCAGAATTCCTTCCAAAACTTTGCTGACCACATACGTAAGACTGACTGGTCTGTAATTGACAGGGATTTCCCTATTACCCTTCTTGAAAAGAGGAACAACATTCGCCTCCTTCCAATCCTCTGGTACAACTACCATGAAGAGTGAGGAAGCAAATATTCTCGCCTCCCAGCTTAGCAATCTCCTTTCTCGCTTCCCGGAGCAGCCTAGAATAAATCTGGTCTGGCTCTGGGGACTTATCTGGTCACGCCTGTATCCCAGCTCCTCTAAGTTTTCATTTATAACATGTTCCCTTTCCTTGGTGAAAACCGAAGCAAAAAACTCATTTAGGGCTTCCCCTATCTGTTCAGACTCCA
>NC_057712.1:105964113-105967896 GCF_004010195.1 Chiloscyllium plagiosum | reverse complement strand
TCTCCTCAGTCCATTTCTGAGCTCCTTTCTAGCAAGTCTGTAATCCTCTAAAGCTGTGCTAGATCCTAGCTTCCTCCATCGTACGTAAGCTGCCTTCTTCCTTTTGAAGAGAAGTTCCGCTGTTCTCGTCATCCAAGGTTCCTTAATCTTACCTCTTCTAGCCTGTCTCAGAGGAACAAATTCGTGCATCACTCGCAACAACTGTTCCTTAAATAGTCTCCACATGTCTGCTGTGCCCTTTCTGTGGGACAATTGCTCCCAGTCTATACTTCCCAACTCCTCTCTGATAGCGTCATAATTTCCTTTTCCCCAATTGAATATCTTCCCTCGGTAATTGCTCCTTTTACTTTCCAAGGCTATGCTAAATGTGAGGCAGTTGTGATCACTGTCACCAAAGTGCTCTGCCACCGCGAGATCTGACACCTGTCCTGGCTCATTGCCGAGCACCAAATCCAAAATGGCCTCTCCCTTCATTGGTCTGTCGACATACTGGGTAAGGAAACCCTCCTGAACACACCTGACAAATTTGGCTCCATCCAAACCATCTACACTTCAGAGGTTCCAGTCGATATTGGGAAAGTTGAGATCACCCATAACAACAACCCTGCTACGTTTGCATTTTACTAGAATCTGCCCGAGATGGTCTGTAGAAAACCCCCAATATGGTGGCTGTTCCCTTGCTGTTCCTAACTTGGCTGAGTGGATGCATGTCAGATGCAGACGATGTGGATAACCAGTGAAAGACTCTGCATTGTTCTTGAAAAGCTGCGTAAGTCCAGCAACTGTGCCACCAACAGGACAATAGAACCATTCAGCCCTGCAGTTATTTGGCATTTTCCATACAGCAACAATGATTGTTCTCACAGCCAACCAGCTTTATTACCTAATAAGCGTAACTGTTAACAAATTTCTACCTGTGTGCAGGCTCATGAAAATGTTTGTGTCCTGCAATTCTAGTTTACAAAGAAAACTATAACCTTGAGTTCTCAAAAGGCGACTTTTCCAGGTTTTTTTTTGGCAGACAACAGAAAAAGGATGTTCCATCTGAAAATATTGCAAAATCAGCTGATGTCTTTTCATGTTTTCAAGGAGTAATGTATATTTCTCTGACTGGGGTACCTCTCTTTGTTAGCTTTAGGTCCAATGATTCCATTTAGTAGCTGGGTGAATGATAGGTCATAGAGTCATACAGGACAGAAACAAATCCTTCAGTCTAACTCGTCCATGCTGACCACAGAGTGGTTTTCAGTGGCACTCCCTTCTGGATTGGTCTTGGTGGGCATACTATTTTTATAGTATTCTACACATTATTGGTGCAGAGAGCGAGAAAAAAAATGCTTCAGGCAGGGAAAAAGTCCACTGTTTCTAGGGCATTGCATTTACCATAAAACGTTTGTGCAATTGAACTGCTGATCTTTCCTGTTAACTAATCAGAAGAATATAATATTACAGTTCAAGCAGTTTTAATTTTGCATTTGTATGTGCTAGTTCTTTTGATGAGACTGGCAATATTTATTTAAATGGAATGGCGTGTACAGTGCTGCTTTCATTTCACTGATACTAATTAGTTTTACAAGAGGGGCAGAGAAATCAAACTGGTTGTCTGCAGACCTACTTCCCTCAGGCACTTACATTTTTTAAAAGGTGTATGCCTTTTATTAGCAAGTATTTTTACAGTTAGAAATATTTTGCTTGCCTGACAAGATTTTAAAAAGGAAGCAGTAAATGTTAAGTAAGCAAATGTTTTGTAGTGCTTGTTTAAAGCAGGTGAATATAATCTTCATCTATTTAAAAGAAGACTTCAAAATCAGAACAATAAATATTCCAGATTGGAATTTCTTTTGGATTTGCAGCTGGAGAGATTGTGGGAGAACGTGGTATGGCTTAAACGAGTATGCTCAGAATAAATTAGGGGCAAACATTCAGAGTGTCAATGATAAAGGATTCCCTTTCTCAACATCTCCCCTCGGGTTTAACGACCACCAACCTTCTTTGTCAATGAAAGCGCAGCCCTATGGTCTGGTAGGACTCTGGTGACTTTGCCTTGACTTTTACCAATGTATCATTATTACTTTCTAGGGTCTTCATTAAACCCCACATTTGATTGAATCTTTGCCCATGAAATCAGCCATGTATATATTCGCTTTGAAATACAGGTATGCTGTTTAATTTATGCAGAGATCTTATATATTGTGTTCACACATGCAAGTATGTGAAACAAGCACTGAACAGCCAATAGAAGAGAACTGATAGCCCCATCAACTCTTGCTGCATCTTCTTGCTGTCTGTCTCTCAAGCTCTCTTACAGTCAATGTGTGCATTACTGAATGGGATAAAAATAGTCTTGCAATTTAAGCTGCTGATCTGTTTTGTTGGGTAAGGATGATGGTTACAAATCAATTTGTTTTGTGTGATTATATGGAGAACACAGTGAGCATTCATTCCCTGCTTTTGACGTTGCTTTTTCATCTCTGGCATAATTGAGGTGATTATTTGTTGTCATCCCATTCCACAACATACCTCAGTTCAAGAACAAGAGTGAGATAAACTTAAAAAAAACTAAGACTAACACTGAGTTAAAAAAATTATTTTGCAACTGATTTCTTTAAGAAAACAAGTATCTTAAACTTTAAATGGACCTAAAGCTGTTAACAAGACTGGCAGATAACAATATCCACGAAGTCAGTATGCCACACAATAAAAACGAGAGGAACAATTTGTGCTTTTACATCTCTCATGTTCTTGCCTCAAGCTTTCAGAATGAGTTTGTAGCAGAGATAATAATAACTAAAAGTAATAAGTACATTGGCATTTTTAAATATATATATTTAAGAACTTTTTAAAACTATTGACGTAATAAATACATTTCCTCTTAAATATCCAGGGTTTGAAGTCACTGTCAATTATATTATTTTGAACTCATTTACATTACTAAACTGGTCAATTTACTTCGAATAATTCACCAGATGACAATGTTCACTTAAACGTTTAAAATGAGAACTTCATGCATTCCTGAAAAAGTCAATGGTCACTTATTGGATTGTCATTCAGAGTACAAGTTGGATTTTACGCAGTTGAACAATCATTAACTATTATTCTTTGTCTATTTAAAAATCCAGCAAAATATGATTCCAGGTATTTCATTGACATTCATTTTAAAACTTTGCTCTGTTTTGCTCCAGTTGAACAATGGATCATTGGATAGTTGAATTTATGACGTTCAAAATCAGGCAACACTGAGTCAGCTGAGGTGAGTGGGAAAGGAATAGTGATGTGACTGAACTTTTATCACTCATGCTGCAAGGAAAAAAACAAAACACAGACATTGTCATGTAGTCACAGAAGGGTTGGGTGGCAATCCATGGTTCATTGGAAGGGAAATGGATTGATTGGTGTTTTGAAAGGTTGAAAGACTGAACAAGATTGATCAGTCTGGGATGATGAAAGCTAACTTCTCTTTCCACATGAAAAGAGTTGATCATTTATCAGCAGTGTAATTATAAATGTGCAAGCACATATTAGGCTACTTATTAATACAAGATTCCCCAGTGTTAGGGATAATGTGTTGCCATGTGTTGGCTAACTAATAGAAGGAGAAAGTGAGGACTGCAGATGCTGGAGATCAGAGCTGAAAAATTGCTGTTGCTGGAAAAGCGCAGCAGGTCAGGCAGCATCAAAGGAGCAGGAGAATCGACATTTCGGGCATAAGCCCTTCTTCAAGAATGAGGAAGGTGTGCCAAGCAGGCTAAGATAAAAGGTAGGGAGGAGGGACTTGGGGGAGGG
>NC_057712.1:105927552-105962848 GCF_004010195.1 Chiloscyllium plagiosum | reverse complement strand
CCCCTCCCCCCACCTTGTCTCAGTCCCAACCCTTGAACTCAGCACTGCCTTCTTGACCTGCAATCTTCTTCCTGACCTCTCCGCCCCCAACCCCTCTCTGGCCTATCACCCTCACCTTAACCTCCTTCCACCTATCGCATTCCCAATGCCCCTCCCCCAAGTCCCTCCTCCCTACCTTCTATCTTAGCCTGCTTGGCACACCCTCCTCATTCCTGAAGAAGGGCTTATGTCCGAAACGTCGATTCTCCTGCTCCTTTGATGCTGCCTGACCTGCTGCACTTATCCAGCAACACATTTTTCTAACTAATAGAAGATTTGAGATAGGGAAGGCATTTTCACAGTGGCAACATGTAACCAGTGGAGTGCCACAGGGATCAATGCTGGGACCACAGGGCAGCACGGTGGCACAGTGGTCAGCCTCAGGCGACTGACTGTCTGGAGTTTGCACGTTCTCCCCGTGTCTGCGTGGGTTTCCTCTGGGTGCTCCGGTTTCCTCCCACAGTCCAAAGATGTGCAGGGTCAGGTGAATTGGCCATACTAAATTGCCCGTAGTGTTAGGTAAGGGGTACATGTAGGGGTATGGATGGGTTTCGCTTCGGCGGCTCGGTGTGGACTTGTTGGGCCGAAGGGCCTGTTTCCACACTGTATTCTAATCTAATCTAATCTAATTACTTACTATATATATTCATGACTTAGATTACAGAAATGAACATACTAAAGACAACTTTGTAGATGGCACAAAAACAGATGGAAAAGCAAGTGGTGAGAATGACAGAAAGATTCTACAGAAGAATATGGACAGGTTAAGTGAATGGACAAAAACTTGGGAAATGGAATGTAACAGGGGAAAATGTGAAGTTATACACTTTGATATGAAGAATAGAGGACTTGAATTTTATTTAAGTGGAGAAAGACTGCAGGATGCTACAAACAGTGGGATTGGGAGTGCTCGTCCATGAATCACAAATATTTCAAAAGTAATGGAATACAACAGTAGAGAGATTTTACTAAAACTATACAATGCACTCGTCAGACCACAGCTGGAATTCCATGAAATATTTTGGGCTGATACCTGGAATGGAAGGATTTTCTTATAAAAGAGTTTGATTAATCATTCAAATTTAAAAGAGAGAGAGGTTACTTTTTTGAAGCATTTGAGATTCTTCGGGAACTTGTGAGGTTAGATGTGAAAAGGTTGCTTCTTCTTATGGGTGAGTCTCGAATCAGAGAGCATATTCTCAAAATAAAGGGTTGCACATATAAAACAAGGATGACCCTCTCCTCTCAAAGGGTTGTGAATCTGTGGAATTCTTTACAGCAGAGGGCAAGCTAGAGTGGGACATTAAGTACATCCAAGGCTGAGATAGACAGATTTTTAATCAGAAAGGAAAACAAGGGTTCTAAAGGCAAAAATTGAATTGGAGTTGCGGGTTATCAAATCAGCCACAATCTCATTGAATTGCAGAACAGACAGATGGACTGAATGGCCTATTTCTGATCCAATCCTTCTGGTCTTCTGGAATTAAATCCATATTTCAATATCCTACACTACATATTATATTTATAAGATGTGAGTGTGGTCTCATAATTAAATATCTTTAATATTGATAAAGGTATAATTTACTTTTTATTAATTTTTAATGTGAGCTATTACAAGCACAGTGGCTTTAGTTTTTGTATTATCCATTAATTCACTTAAACTACTTCCTGCTTCTCATCACAGAATCACAGGATCAGGGGACACAGAGGCCGTTCAAACCATCGTGCCTGCACTAGCTGTTCAAAGAAGCATCATTACCTGATGCTAATCTCCTGAATTTTTTCCACATCCTTACACACTATTTCTACCAAAATCATCATCCAATGTTCATTAGAACCTCACAGAATTCCTACAATGTGGAAACTGGCCCTTTGCCCCAACAGGTCCATACCAACCCTCAGAGTATCTCACCCAGACCCATTCCCTTATCCTATTAATTAACATTTCCCATGACTAATGCACCTAACCTATACATTCCTGAACACTATGGTCAATTTAGCATGACCAATTCACCTAACCTGCAAATCTTTGGATTGTGGGAGAAAACCAGAGCACTTGGAGGAAATTCATGCAGACACGGGGAGAATGTCCAAACTCCCGAGTCTGGAATTGAACTTGGGTCCTTGGCGCTGTGAGGCAGCAGTGCTAACTAATTGGACTATAACCTCGTATTGTGTGATTTTTAACTTTGTCACCTCGGTCCAATGCCGTCACCTCCACATCATAAAACTATAAGACATAGGAGCAGAAATTAGGCCATTCAGCCCATTAAATCTGCTCCACCATTCAATCATGGGTGATAAGTTTCTCAACTCCATTTTCCTGCTTTCTCCCTGTCACCCCTGATCCCTCAATACTCAAGAACCTATCTATTTCCATTCTAAAAGGTCTCCCCTTTCCTGTAACGCTCTGCCCTTGGGTCCTAGTCTCTCCTACCAATGGAAACATCTTCTCAACATCCACTCTGTCCAGGTCATTCAGTATTCTGTATGTTTCAATTAGATCCCCCCTCATCCTTATAAACTCTATTGATTATAAATCCTGAATCCTCAAACGTTCCTCAGATGTTAAGCTTTTCATTCCTGAGACCATTCTCGTGAACCTCCTCTGCTGAATGACCAATGTCCTCCTGAATGCCTCAATTAAATATGCCTCCACCACATTTCCAGGTAATGCATTCCATACCCTAACTGCTCACTGTGTGAAAAAATTGTTCTTGTTCCTTTTACAATTGGGAGCACCTTCTCTCTATCTGCTCTAGCCAGCCTATTCATAATTCTGAAAATCTTTGTCAAATCTCCTCTCAACCTTCTTTTCTCACAGTTGAATAGTCCAAATGTCTGAAATCCATCCTCATAATTGATGTTTCTCATTTTAGAATCAGGCTTATAAGTCAATTATGCTCTCTCTCCATTTCATTTCCATCTTCCTTATATTGTGCTGTCCACACTGTAAGCAGTAGTCCAGCTGATTTCTTACAAGTGTCTTATAGAAGTTCAGCATAACCTCCTTGCACTTGTGCTCTATGCTGTGATTAATGAAGCCAAGGACACTGTGTTGTTGGCTTAAAGAGTCACCACATCCACAATGTTTTGTTTTTCACTTTGTGATCTGATCAGCGTTTCTTGAATCCACAGGTAGATATTGTGATCAAAACAAGTCTTGAATGATGCCTTAAAAAACAACTCAGAAGGAGCTAATTTTTCAGTTCATTTTATGTCATTCCAGCATGGCCGAATTCACCAACCTGTTGCACAGACTGTAGGAAGCTTCTTTTTTCTCAGTGAGCTCCTGCTGCATTGTCAAGCATAAACTCTCCAGCAGACTTGAAGGAAGTAGACTGAATGTTTGTCATGGGAGATTTTCAAATTACATCATAAGCCAGATTTCACAACATCTGCAAAATTCAAATTATCAATTCCACTGCATTTTTGATCGACCTTTGAATATTATTGAATATATTAGTGAATGGATACAACTGGATATGTAGTAATCATCACGACATTATGCAAAACAACACCATGCAAAAGAAACTTGCACAATACTATTCAAGTTTTATGATTTGTCAGAAATCTCATTGTGAGCATGAGGAGCATTGTAGGCTGGTGCTGTTTAGTTGAATAATGTTAAAACCCCAAATGAAAATTGTAATGAGCTGTGTGAAACATGCCCAGTGGGAATTTTGGCTCTGTCATTTGTTTAATAAAACTGGAAATAACAGATTGACAATGGTGATGTTAAAAAAGGAGTAATTTTTAAAGTACCAACTGTAATAGGCTACAGATGATGGACGTGACTGTTACCATTCCTTTGTGTACTGAAAGCCCACATGTTATCATGTACTTGGGGTCAAATGTCCCTTTCAGGGATTGGGGTAAATGCTGCTTGCATTTAAACTAAAGAGATTTACGTTACTGTTAGCATCAGTAATGGTAGCCACAAACGGACTCCATGCACAGAGAACAAACGCCTCCATACATCAATCAACATCTCCACCTTTCAATTTAACAATGCAGGTTTTAATATCTTTGATTGCCTTTTCGATTTCCTGGCAGCAACCAACCTCTAGTTGAAGATGAAAATAATGCAGTTCACTACACTGATATTTTGAACTGAATAAGTATTTTCCTTTCTTGGCACAGGTTAAGTAAAGCTATGCAGCCTGTGATGAAATTTTGCTTTCTAATGTCATACAAAATCTAGGCATAACATAGAGTCATAGAGTCATGGAGTCACAGAGACATACAGCACAGAAACAGACCCTTCAGTCCAACCAGTCTATCTTGAACAGAATTGCAAACTAAACAAGCCCCATCTGCCTGCTCCTGGCCCATATCCCTCCAAACCTTTCCCATTCATGTAGCTATCCAAATGCCTTTAAGACGTTGTAATTGTAACTGCATCCACCAGTTCCTCAAGAAGTTCATTCTACACCATGAAGAAATACTTATGAAACAGATTTTCCCATAACATCAATGTTTGTAATCTGAACCCATTTCTCAATTTTGCAAGATTCTATTAAAAAAATAAGAAACTTATATGAAATGAGAAGATTTTAGCCTAAGAAGTTAAAATCAAATGAAGACCTTTTGATGTCAGATGCTTGACTATGGGCATCTTTACATGTACTTTGTTTATGTGCCAGTTCAGATTCACATACTGAGTTTCTTTGACACCGTAGACCAATGCCATGATGGCTACCAATGACAAGGACAAGTGCAACAGATACATGTGAACACAACCACAGGCAAGTTCCGGCCTAAGCCACTCACCACCCTGACTTGGAAATAGATCACTGTTCCCTCAGTGTCACTGGGTTAAAATCCTGGAATTGTCTCCTTAATGGCATTGTGGGTATGCTTTCACCAGGTGGATTTCATCACCATCTTCTCAAGGCCAGCAAACAATAGGCAATAAGTGTTGGCCCAGCCAGCAACATAGGCATCCTGTGAATGAATGAAAAAAGATAATAAGGACTCAATGTAACAGAGTCCCTATAATGCAAAATGGGTTTTTCATAAGAAAATTGGGAATCTAAGAGAATGAATGAGAAAGCACTTGCAGTTGAATAAGGGAAAACAGAAAGATTATTTTTAACAATATAAATATCAAGGCCATAACTTGGGAAAGATTAGAGTCCTGCAGAATCTATTGAGGTTATCTGCATATGGATTCAGAAAACATGGACACAGTCTTCAATGAGTACCTTGTGTTGGTCTTCACAATTGAAAAGGATGGCATAGATATAGCTATCAGGGTGACAGGTGGTGAAATATCAGAAGAAATTAATGTTGTTAGAGAGGAGATGCTGGCAAGTGTAGCAAACTTAAAAGTGAATAAATCCATGGGTGCAGGTGGGATGTAACTAAGGCTGTTAGGGGAGGAGATATCAGGGAGCCTGGCAATAATTTTCAAACCTACTCTGGCCACAATTGAGGTGCCAGGGGACTAGATAACTATTAATATTGTCTTCTTATTTTAAAAAAGGGGTGAAGAGATAGATGAAGAAATTACAGACCAATCATTCTAACCTCTGTGGTCGGCAAGCTATTAGAAAGAATTTTGAGGGACAGAACATATCTGCACTTGGAGAGTCATTAATTAATCAAGGGCACTCAGCATGGATTTGTTAGAAAAAAGTTGCATTCGGCAAAATTGAACAGATTCATTGAAGATGTAACCAGGGGTGTTTATGAGTCTAATGCATTTGATGTGGCTGTTTACAAAGTTTTCCTAAGGTCAATCATGGCTGCCTTGTCCAGCAAGTAAGAGTTCATGTGATCCAAGGCAAATGGTATATTGGACCCCAAGTTGGTTGAGAGGCAGGAAACAGAGGGTAATGTGGGAGGCATGCTTCTGAACCTGGAAGTCTAGTTCAAGTGGGGATCCACAGGACATGGTGTTTGAAGCCCTCGGTGTTTATGGACTTAAATGTGCAGAGTATGATCAAGAAGTCAATACAAAATTGGGTAAGGTATTAAATAATGAGAATAGCAGTGACCGGAAAATATCAGCTGTGTGGTCAGCTGGGCTGAGTGATGTCAAATAGAACTTTTCCAAAAATATGTGACATTTTTGCACTAGGGGACGTCTAGCAAAACAAAGGATTACATTAAGACACTGGGAAGGAACTTTGTCTGCACATCCACAGATACTTCTATGATAACATGGTTAAGACAGCTTTTGGATACTTGTCTTTGTTAGATGAGGTATAGAATCCAAGATCAAGGAGGCTAGGCCACAACTTGTCTTTGTGTTGAATGTTAAAAATCACACAACACCAGGTTATAGTCCAACTATAACCTGGTGTTGTGTGATTTTTAACTTGAACACCCCAGTCCAACAACGGCATCTCCAAGTCATGTCTTTATGTTCACCACGTTAAAGGATGGATGTGCTTGCATGAGAGAAAGTGCAGAGCAGATCTACTAGGATGTTGCCTTGGCAGGAAGGTCTGATCTATGAGAAAAATTGCATAGGCTGGGTTCTTATTCTTCTTTGGGGTAATGAAGAATGAGTGGGAACCTGATAAAGATGTTTAAGATTATAATGGTAGATAGGCGGTCACGTTTTCCATTATTTGGGGTATAAATACCAGAGGATATAAATGTAAGGCTAAGCAGAGATTTCAGGAGATATGTTTTCACTCAAAGTGTGCTGGGAGTCTGAATCTCACTGTCTGAAAGTAGTACAGTCAGCAACTCTCAGATATTATAAATAATCAATCATATGACTCTGGCAGCATTCAACAGATATTTTTACTTGATTACATTTCTACCCAAAGAGAAGGCCAGCTTCCAATATTAAGGATCAAGATTTTCCTGATTGTCCTTGGCCATGGTTTATGCCTCTCCCTTGCTCCCTTTCCAGGTGTCATGGATATCAATGACAATGTGCACTATTTGGAACTTATAGACATGTGAAAAATGTGGCTAAAATGCCTGAAGAATAGTTGCAACATTTGTATCTGTTTTTGCAAAGCTGAGTGGCCCAAGAAACTGGATAATGTATCAGAGATACACAAGTGATCTTGAAGCTTCTAGACAAATGATGTTGTATGTCAAGCAAACCAAATGTGGCAGATGGGACATCAGCTCCTGTTAAAACAGTCTTCTTTCAAAGGGTTTGTTCTCACGGTATTAACACAAAGGTTCAGGCATGCAGGAATGATTTGTGGCATAACCATGCCATTTTTAACACCTTGGATTACCTAACACAGTCAAGAAAAATCACCCAAAAGGATTAAACGTATAAAACGTATATAATTGAACTAGTGACAACAAAGAAAGAAAATCTATGTAAATTATAGCATCCCTGCAGTGTGGAAGCAGGTCATTCAGCCCATTGAGTCCATAGCAACCCTCTGAAAAGCATTCCATGCAAATATACCCCTCTACCCTCCACAGCTAACCCACCTAACCTCCACATCCTTGGAGGCTATGAACATTTCCCATCAGCAATCCACCTGACCTGCACATCTTTGGATTGTGGGATGAGACCAAAGCACCCAGGGGAAACCCACGCAGACCCAGGAAGAACGTGCAAACTCCACACAGACATTTACCTGAGGGTGGAATTGAACCCTAGCCCCTGGTGCTGTGAGGCAGCAGCGCTAACCACCAAGCCACTCTGGCACAAAATGAGACAAAGGCAGCGGAAAGTATACAGCCATAATATTTTAATTAGGCCAAACATAAGCACAGTAAGATAATTACAGAAAATATTCAATAAGTTATAAAAATGTTGAATTTCCTCAGTCACTCAGCCGAGGTTTTATCCTGCGCTTTTGGCAGAAGTTGGGGCAGTAACAGTGTTGAGGAAGCTCTAGGCTATTAAAATGGCTGCAGTTATTTATCTGCACTTTATTAAATATTCAAAGCATTTTGCATCATTTTTATTTTCCTAAGTGAGATAATCATAGATCTGACAAGTGAGAAAGAAATCAGGAGTGAATTATTGCTGATTTTGTGGTGGATAATAAAAATCAGATCACATGGAAGCTTGCAAATTATTCTTTTTACATTATTAATGTCATGCTTCATCAAAAACAATGGATTTTGTTGTGAGAAACTGGAAGCAAACCAATTATTAATGACACAATTAATTCATCATATAGTGATTTAAGCACACATTTTGAGCACCTCCAGATCAAGCAAGGCTTCTTGTTTGATTGTTTTTCGAGGAAAATAGTCAGTAGTTCCTATTTTCCTGTCAACAATTACCTCACTTGCTACTTGAATGAGAGTGTACAAGTACTGCCTTAATTTAGAAAATTTCTGATTGTGCATTTATTTCAACTATACCATTATTCAGAAAGTTGGAGGAGGGAAACTGAAGGATTGTATAACAGTTAGCTTAACATCTGTTGTCAGAAATGACTGGACTCTACAATGTGTTGTGCAGTGACTAAACACCTCAAATCTATTCAGCCGATTAGTGGAAATCAGGGAAGATGATGCCAGCCGAACATCACTGAACTTTTCAATGAGGAGAGTAAGTATGTTTATGAATATTATTTGTATGGGCATCCAGAAAGTATTTAATAATGTTATGAAGGTGAAGGAGTGTACTATACCTTTAAGAGAGAGTGAAAGCTGTTTTGCACTGAAAGCTTGCAGGCACCTGTCATGCGACTAACTAGCAGTCCTGGAGTGTACTGGAAAATTGAAAATATGTAACATTTGGCTGTGAAACAAATATCTGAGCTTTGGTTGCTGTTTGACAACCATTCGAATTGAACCCATCAACTTAAACCATGTCCCACGATACTAAAAACCAATCGATTTTGAATTTATTGTTTTGCCAACATTGAACCAATGAGATGATCCAATGCTAGGGGTATAAAGAAGCAGACATTTTGACAGTTAGTCCAATGCCATCCACAGAGTAACTGCCAGCAAAACATTATCTATCAATGGTACCTATTTCATATGAAACATCTTTGCAACAAAAGACTGAAGACGACCCAGAAAAATCTTCAGCCAGAGGGAGACAGGCACTGACGACAGCGACTTTGTGGTTTTGAAATTCAGCTGATGCAATTTTAATACAGGCTTTTATAGGGACAGTATATTGTTGTAGAGTTGGAGGCAGATAACAAACATTTAAAAGAAAGGAGGCTTAGAGGTGTAAATAGTTGTTGTTTAATCTTCAGTTTTATAGTTAAGGAATGAATTGGTTTTTTTTCTTTAAATAGTGGAAGTTGGGAGTTTTCTGTCACTCATACTTTAACAGATTGCGAGGCAAGGTGAGCTTTTATGGGTGTTTGATTTAACTTGCAGAAGGGTTAACTGCTGTGTCATAACAGTAAGATCCCTCATGAGAAATTGATTGTTAACTCTTAATTCCCAGAACTGAAGGCCAATTATTGACCTGGTCTGGAAACTAACTAGTAGGAGACAGTAAGTAGGGACAATAGACAGACAGGCCAATTAGAAACATGTGCATAATAGTACCTGCCAGGAAACTGTGTTGGAGGCTCAACTACTTATTGTGCTCAGAAACAATTTATGATGTGATAGAGAGCCAGTTTGCTGATGTCACAAACATAGGTGTCATTGTAAGCAGTGTTAATAAAAGCATCAAATTACAGAGAAAAATTAATGGGCAAAACAGTGGTGAAAGTATTTCAATGTATGTATATATGAGGGCATCAGCGTTGAATCTAAAAAGAATAATTAGATTATTTGCTGAACAGAGAAATGCTAGAAGTGATGGTGTCTGATAAGGCTTAGAGTTTAATATACATAGATCATTACAATGTAAAAGACAAATACAAAAGGTAATAAAAAGACCTAAAAGATTGCTGGTCTTTATATCTAACAAATTAAAATACAAGGTGTTTGAAGATATGCTTCAGATAAAAAACCGAGTTTGACTACAGTTGGAGTAATGGAAGCCATTCAGATCACAACACCTTGAAAGCGATATGGTTCTCTTGAAGGAAGTGCAATGTGAAATCTCAATGCCATGGGTCAAATAATGAGGAAAGCATACACAAATTACCTTTGCATTCCCTGGAACCCAAACATTAAGGAGATATTTTATCTAATTTCTCAAGGTATGAAGAGGAGGATTGAGGTAAGTTATTTCTCCTGTTCTCCATATGACCACGAAGCTATGAGCTGATTTTACAGACATTAGACTGTTAATCAGCTCTGGCTATCTCTTGTGCCAACATCTGGGAGGAAGTCCAATGTCTGAGAGCTTCTAGCTGATCAGATAGCCTGTTGATCTCCAGCACCTGAAGTGCGAAGTGATGACTGTTGCTGGAAGTGCAGCCAATCCTCCACCAGGAACAGCATGGAGACTGGACTGGGTCAGCATTGGCCAGACCAGTCAAGCAGGGCCATGATAGGAGAGTGGAGGTCTGTAATCTAGTAATCAAGTTGGGGTACAAACATGGAAGTGGATCACTGTCAGAAAGGAGCCACTGTTGTTCACAATGCACCTGAACAAGATGCACCCTTCTCTCTCCTAGCTTGATATCAGATCACTGGGTTTACTTTGCAGTGTCATCAAAAGCTGTTTGTTCCCACACTCTTACTTCTGCTAAATACCAGGACGTTGGGAGGATACCCTTAACAGCTATTAATCATCCACTAAAAGAGCTCAGTTATCTGAAGGGCAGGCAGGCAGCACTGTATCAATGCAATTCCTATCAAATTATCAATAACGCATCAAGCTGAATGCTGTCCTGTGATGGTAAAAATACAATAAAGAGGAGAGGACTTGAAGCAGTGAGTTAATCATTAGCTGTAGGGATGTAAGAGTGTCCTGCAAGGTTAAATCAGGCATCTAATCATCAGGGATATCTGGCAAAGCACTTTCCATTACTGCCAAATCCTGCTCCTTCATTTTCTGTTGCCAACATTGACAAAACTTGGCTTTCAGTCCCTCACTGCTGCAAATATCATTTCATGGTCAGAGCCTCTCTTACCTAATGAATCTCTGCCAGTTTTGCAATTGCCTCAACTTATAGTTACACCAGTTGTTTTACTGACTTTAATCCCTTGTGCACTCTCCCATACCCTTACATTTACCATTGCTGACCATACATTTAGCTGTTCAGACTCTGACACCCGACTTCCAGGTGTTCCTCCTCTTCCCTCTGCTCCTTTAAATTGCTTTTAAACACATTGCTTTGAAAAAGTCTTTAATCGCCCCTTGTAATAGTATTTTTTTACTTCAGGGTCCATTTTTAATTATGACTGTGTGAAGCACCTTAGGATGTTTTGTTGCATGAACAGCACAACATCAGTACAAGGGTTGTTCAAAATTGAGCAGCCAAATGGCAGGCATGTGAAAATCAAACATCTTATTGTACTGCAAATATCAGCAGCATCACTAATTTAAGCAGATGTGTAAACATCATTAAACAACCTACACAAACAGAAATCACCCTCAATTGTTTGCTACAAGGTCTGTAGCACTTTCATTTTGCCAATTATGGAAGACTGCTGCCAGGTTTCAAATCAAACATCACAGCAGAACAAAAGATGGAATTGTTTCAATGTTAAGTGCTCAACCTTGTAATTCATAACAAGAACAAAATGTCATTATTTTCAGGATAGCTGAAGAAAGATAATTATAAAAGAGTACTGCATATCAATTACATTTTTTTAAAGAATCACAACAAATTAACACTGATCAGCAGCAGCTTTTGTTCAGTTCTGCATTCTCCAAACTATTCTGCGCTAGAGTGTCAACCTTGAATTTGTGTTAAAGTCTTCTGTGGTAGGACGTCCACCCATAGCTACCAAAACAGAGCAGACACCTATTGTCCATTTCATTTCATATAAAAGGCATGATCAGTGTCAGAATGGACAGGAATGTAGCAACAGGAGTAGGTGACTGTTCCACCATTCAGTTTGATCATAGCTAATATGATCTGTGCCTTAACTTCCCCACCTTGCTTCTGTATAACTTGATACATTTGCTGAGTAGAGATGAAAAGTATAAAAGACACTGCTGGGAATAGAGTAAAGCTGCAGTGTGAATGAACTGAGTCTGAACTGAATGGGAGCAAAGTAAGTATTATAGGACACAGTCAGGCAGAGTGGGATTGCTGAACTTTTAATTTATTTTATAAAAATCAGCTCAAAAGTAAGATTTTTGGCTTAAGCTTTTATACTAATTAGTTGAACACTGATAATGTATTATGTAATTAGAATTAGTTGTTTGATTAATTAATTGGATCTGGGGAATGAAGTTAAAATGAAATAGCAAAGGATACTGATATCAAAGGGCTCTCAATTTTGCAATAAATTAAAATCTGAGATTGTTCAAAAACGTTTTAAGAATAAATCAAGCAACTATAGCTCATTTAATTTGAACTACTTGGGGGGTGAGCTATTAGAGATGAAAATTCAGTTCAAAATTACCAAATGAACAAATACAGATTAATTAAGTAAAGTCAGAACAGATTTGTGAGAGGCTAGTCATGTTTAATTAACTTGCCAGAGCTTTTTGATGAAGTAATGGGGATGATTCACGTGGATAAATATTGTTTGTATGGTGTGCATGAACTTCTATAAGGCAATTTACAAAGTGCCATGCAACAGATTTGTAAGCAAATGTAGAAACCGTGGAATAAAAGTTGTCTGAGTAAAGCTGCCTCTGTCTGACTCGGACTCTGCCTCTGAACCCCCCCTGCCATGTCATTCAGAAGCTGGTAAATTTCAGCCCATCACCCTTGCTCTTTCACATCTGTGAAATTGAAATTTTCCTTACAGGATATAATTTTCTACTCTTGTTTTAAATTTCTTTTAAACAATCCAAATCTCCTCTTTAATGTAAGTTATGCAAAATCCAAAACTTTTGCAAACTTTCTGATTTTTCTGACTGTTTTTATGAAGTCATTGTGCCATTCCCATTCTAAGTATGTCGAGGTACCCAGATCTTTTCTGTATTTTCTCCCATGAAGATGTCGTTGAGACTTGTGGCCTTTGCATTCTTGAACTCACTTATTGCAACTTTCAATTCACACTAAAGAGTTCAGGGTCTGGACAATTAACTAGCATGATCTCTTTCCAATCTGTTTCATTGCCAATGTCTTTGCCTCTTTGTCATATGGTTTTTAATGTAACCTTATCATCTTTGTCTGACTTGAATTAGGTCAGTCAATTGTTGGTCATCTTTTGTTTTACTCACATAAAATGACACCAATTTCCTTAATCTTTAAACTATTAAATCAGGCTTAGCTTTCTAATTCATCTCTTTCAACTTTTCACATAATGCTCTGATATTATCTGCCTTAACATGAGTGATTGTGGTCCTACCGCACATTCAGAGTTTTCTAATCTCTCTGTTCATTTATTTTAACCTCCAACTGTTACTTTCCAGAACAAATCTCTTCCACATCTTTATTCCTAATAAAGTAACACCCGAGTAACAAAGTTTCTTATTGCTGAACCAATGACAATAAGTAATCCTGTATCAGTCAGGATGTCGATGGCATTGGTGATATAGTGACAGTGAAGTATGTTATCAAAGATTAAAAAGATACTTGTTCATTGTGTCAATGGTCTGAGGCGTGGCAGATGGAATTTAATTTGGTAAATGCAAAGTATGCAATTAAAAGTAAGGCCTTGGATAGTGTTGTAGAGCTGTGGCTCACAGTGATTCTGCTGCCTCACAGTGCCAGGGGTCCAGGTTTGATTCCAGCCTTGGGTGACTATGTGTGCAGAGTTTATACATTTTTCCTGTGTCTGCATGGGTTTCCTCTGTGTGCTCCAGTTTCCTCCCATAGTCCAAAGATGTGTAAGTTAGGTGAATTGGCCAAGCAAAATTGCCCGTAGTGTTTAGGGATGTGTAAGTTAGGTGCATTAGTCAGGGGTAGATATAAGGTAGGGGGAATGGGACTGGGTGGGTTACTCTGCATGGGGTCAGTGTGGACTTGTTGGGCCGAAGGTCTGTTTCCACACTGGGGTTCTACAACACAATTTCTATAAAATGAACAGAGAGAGACCTCGGGGTTCAGGTTCATAGGTCTTTGAAGTTTGCGTCACATGTAGACAGGTTAAGAAGGTATTTGGTACACTTGCCTTCATTGCTCAGACCTTTGTGTGCGGGAGTTGGGACATCATGTTGAGGTTGTGCAGGATGTTGGTGAGGCCTCTTCTGGAGTACTGTGTCCAGTTCTGGTCACCCTGGTTTAGCAAGGAGATTATTAGCTGGAGAGGGTTCAGAAAAGATTGACCAAGATGTTGCCAGGATTAGAAGGTTTGTGTTATAGGGAGAGGCTGGACGGGCTGAGACCTTTTTCACTGGAGCACAGGAGATTGAATAGTGACCTTATAAAGGTTTTTAAAATCATGAGGGGTATAGATAAGGTGAATGGCAGGTATCTTCTTCCTATGGGGGGGGAGGTAGTGCAGATTTCATGGCTCAGGGACATATGTATAAGGTGAGAGAAGAAAGATTTAAAAAGGACATGAACGGTAACTTTTTTTACACAGGGAGAGTTGCATGTGTGGAATTAACTTCCAAAGAAAGTGGTGGATATGTGTACAGTTACAATGTTTAAAAGACATTTGGATAATCACATGAAGAAGAAAGGTTTGGAGGGATATGGGCCAAGTGCAGGAAGGCGGGACCAGTTTAGTTTGGGATTATGGTCGGCATGGACTGGTTGGATCAAAGTGTCTGTTTCTCTGCTGTATGACTCTAAGTCCACATTGGGTATCATTTCATATGGAACATAGTTACAAAACAGTGTGTGACATGACATGAATTGAAGACCTACCACTTCATGACCTGTTGACATTAGCAGCAATGTAACAAGAAAGTTGGTGCAAATGTCTGTGGAGGACCGAGAACTCTGAATAGGTAGGTTTTTAAGAAGGTGTCAGAAGTAAATGTCACTTGGTGCAAGGAATATTAGGTACCTTCTGTTTTTCCCTGGTTGAACTGAGACTTTGGTCTTTACATACTTTACAAGTCTTGTCATACCTTACAAACAGTATCCTAATATCTGGATGATAAAGGAGACAGAAATTAAGAGAAAGAAGTAATAGTTTGCTCAGTCAGGTAACTTGTGACAGGTAGAAAATAAAATTGAGAACAAAAGTAAATACTATGGGTTCAGATGGGAGGTGAAATGTAAATTAAGAGAAGCAAAGAAAGATTATGAGAAATTACTGAAAGCCAATATAAAGGAGTACCTAAAATCTTCACGAGTCATGTAAACAGTAGAAGACAGGGATTCTGGGTAATCCAAGGGGGTGGGGGGGACCGGAAATTTTTCTGGCTGTAATAGCTGCTTCTTTTTTTGAGGTAGTTTAGGTGGTGGAGGTGATTTCCTCCTATCCAGGAACAGCAATTACTGTTGCATTGTTTTGGAACTTTGGAGAAAAAAAGTCAAAACAACAGCAGTTTTAAAAGGTAGAAAACAGGCAAAGGAAGCACATGGTGAGGTCATTGCAGAAGAAAGAAAGAGAAAGAAGCCTACATTGCTAACCAACAGAGTTAGCAGTTACTGCCTTTGCTGTTGAATTCATGTATTGCTGGACGACGGAGTGCATCTGGGAAAATTAACAAACAGTGAACTTCATAACTGATCTTGGAGGAACCTGTCTGGGAGAGGTCACAGCACAGAAGCAGATAAATGGATTTTAAGTGTGGCCTTAAAATAAATCTTTAGTAGTGAGTAGAGTGTGTTCATTCTTGATTATATGTTTTATTGAAATATGTCTTTTGATTAGACTTAAAATATAAGCCATATGCACTAATTTAACTTGGAGCAGTATTTTGTAGAGGAATAAGACAGTGCTATTTTCTGGATCTGGAGAGTGAAAGAAGCAGAAATGGCCCGTGGTAGAGTGATATGCTCTTCTTGTTGGATGTAGGAGTGTAGGGAGAGTTTACAGGTTACTGAGGATTATATTTGCAATATATGCCATTGGTTGCGAAGCCTATCAGATCGAATGAATTGGTTGGAGAGGCACTTAAAGGCAATGAGGAATTTACCAGAGCAAGGGGATGTGATGGATGGCAGCTATAGGAAGGGGGAAAAGTCTCAGATACAATCATATAGATGGGTTAACTCCAAGAAAGGAAAGAGATGTAGGCAGATAGTGCAGGAGTCTTCTGTGGCAATCTCCATTTCAAACAAGTATGCTGTTTTGGAAAAGGTAGGGGGTGATGGATTCTCAGAGGAACATAGTACGAACAGCCAAGTTTTTGGTATTGAGACTGGCTGTAATGTAATGAGAGGTACATTGGGTTCTAAGCGATCAATTGTGTTGGGAGTCCGAGGTACAGACAGACGTTTTTGTGGCCAGCAGCGAAAAATCAGACTGGTGTGTTGCTTCCCTGATGCCCGGATCAAGGATGTCTCAGAGAGGGTACAGAATGTTCTCAAGGGGGAGAGGGTCCAGCAAGAGGTCATTGCATACATTGGAACCAATGACATAGGAAGGGAAAAGGTTGGGATTCTGAAGGGAGATTACATAGAGTTAGACAGGAATTTTAAAAAGGAGGTCCTCAAGTGTAGGATTAGTCCCGGTGCTATGAACTAGTGTAGGCAGGAATAGGAAGATAGAGCAGATGAATGCATGGCTGAGGAGCTGGTGCATGGGAGAAGGATTCACATTTTTGGATCATTGGAAGCTGCTTTGGGGTAGAAGTGACTTGTACAAGAAGGACGGATTGCACCTAAATTGGAAGCGGGCTAAGATACTGGCAGGGAAATTTGCTAGAGCTGCTCAGGAGGATTTAAACTAGTAAGGTGGGGTGGGGGGGAATGCGGTGGGACCCAGGAAAATAGTGAGAAAAGATTTCAATCTGAGACTGGTACAGTTGAGAACAAAGGCAAGTCAAACAGTCAGGGCAGGCAGGGATAAAGCACAGATCAAGGTAGCGCTGATTAAATAAACTGCATTGATTTCAATGCAAGAGGCCTAATAGGGAAGGCAGATAAACCCAGGGCATGGTTAGGAACATGGGACTGGGATATCATAGCAATTACAGAAACATGGCTCAGGGATGGGCAGGACTGGCAGCTTAATGTTCCAGGATACAAATGATACAGGAAGGACAGAAAGGGAGGCAAGAGAGGAGGGGAAGTGGCATTTTTGAAAAGGGGTAGCATTAAGCTGTACTGAGGGAGGATATTACGGGAAATACATCTAGGGAAGTTATTTGGGTGAAAGTGAGAAATAAGAAAGGGATGCTCACCTTATTGGGATTGTATTATAGAACCCCTAATAGTCAGATAGAAATTGAGAAACAAATATTTAAGGAGACCTCAGTTATCTGTAAGAATAATAAGGTGGTTATGGTAGGGGATTTTAACTTTCCAAACACAGTCTGGGACTGTCATAATGTTAAGGGTTTAGATGGAGAGAAATTTGTTAAGTGTGTACAGGACAATTTTCTGATTCAGTATGTGGATGTATTGACTAGAGAAAGTGCAAAACTTGACCTACTCTTGGGAAATAAGGCAGGGTGGGTGACTTTGGGACCAACGACCATAATTCTATTAGTTTTAAAATAGTGATGGTAAAGGATAGAGCAGATCTAAAAGTTAAAGTTCTAAACTGGAGAAAGGCCAATTTTGACGGTATTAGGCAAGAACTTTCAAAACTGAAAATGTGTTGCTGGAAAAGCGCAGCAGGTCAGGCAGCATCCAAGGAATAGGAGAATCGACGTTTCAGGCATAAGCCCTTCTTCAGGAATGAGGAAAGTGTGTCCAGCAGGCTAAGATAAAAGGTAGGAAGGAGGGACTTGGGGGAGGGGCGTTGGAATTGCGATAGGTGGAGGGAGGTCAAGGTGAGGGTGACAGGCCGGAGTGGGGTGGGGGCGGAGAGGTCAGGAAGAAGATTGCAGGTTAGGAAGGCGGTGCTGAGTTTGAGGGATTTGACTGAGACAAGGTGGGGGGAGGGGAAATGAGGAAACTGGAGAAGTCTGAGTTCATCCCTTGTGGTTGGAGGGTTCCCAGGCAGAAGATGAGGCGCTCTTCCTCCAACCGTCGTGTTGCCATGGCCTGGCGATGGAGGAGTCCAAGGACCTGCATGTCCTTGGTGGAGTGGGAGGGGGAGTTAAAGTGTTGGGCTACGGGGTGGTTGCCTTGGTTGGTCCAGGTGTCCCAGAGATGTTCTCTGAAACGTTCCGTAAGTAGGCAGCCTGTCTCCCCAATATAGAGGAGGCCACATCTATATTGGGCCCGATGTGGCCTCCTCTATATTGGGCCCGATGTGGCCTCCCTCCTCCCTACCTTTTATCTTAGCCTGCTGGACACACTTTCGTCATTCCTGAAGAAGACAGGAGAAACGTCGATTCTCCTGTTCCTTGGATGCTGCCTGACCTGCTGCGCTTTTCCAGCAACACATTTTCAGCTCTGATCTCCAGCATCTGCAGTCCTCACTTTCTCCTCAAAGAACTTTCAAAAGGTGATTGGGCGCAAATGTTTGCAGGTAAAGGGACGGCTGGATTGTAAGACACAGAATTTATCGTAAAACTTTTTTTAAACATTACATTCTCAAGTGAACCTAGCACCAATTGTTAAAGTTTGATGTTTAACAAGGGATATAGTTTGAAACTGAGAGGTAATAGATATAGGACAGATGTCAGAGGCAGTTTGTTTACTCAGAGAGTAGTAGGGACATGGAACGCACTGCCTCCAACAGTTGTGGACTCGCCAACTTTACGGGTATTTAAATGGTCATGGATAGGCATATGGATGAGAATGGAATAATGCAAGTTAGATGGGTTTCAGATTGATTTTACAGGGCGGCGCAACATCGAGGGCTGAAGGGCCTGTACTGTGCTGTAATGTTCTGTGTACTATGAAAGAAGCCATGATTATAAGTTTGGATGTTAAAGTTGAACATTGTATAAAATCAGGATTAGTTCCCAGATTACGAGTACTTGCAATTAACCATTTATGTATACCTTCTGTGTTTTCTTCCTCAGAGATGGCTGGACATTATTTCACAACACATCAAAGCAGAAATTTCTAGTATGAGCAAGGTTCGCAAGTGTCATCCTGCCTTTTAGTTTTATAAGTTGGGACTATCCTGCTCTATCTAAATGATTTCTCTGACCCAATTACCAAAACTCTCATTGAGACAGCAGCATAGCCATGAAGAACTGTTTAACAACGTACATTATGTTATATAAACAAGCAAGAACCAGGTCCTGGCCTGAATTCCCTGGCCCAGACTCGAAGGCTGTGCCAAAGCTCCCGGTCTGCAGCTTGGCCCAAGTCCCTGAATGACTGGAGCATCACCAAAAGGGACAGCGGGGAACCCGATGATCAATGATTGGTGGCACTGTCTGGAGGAGTATCAGGTGTGGAATAGGACATACAGAACTCACGCATTACCAGGCCCATAGCTCCAGCATGGACACACAATCACGATTGTAGAGGTGGCAGAGGTAACTGAGACCCGAGAGCTCATTGCAGAGACCCCAGAGCTTATTGCAGAGACCCCGGAGCCCAATACAGAGACTCCAGGGGCCATTAGAGAGAGCCTGGATCCCAATACTGAGACACCGGATCCCAATACAGAGACTCCAGTGGCCATTACAGAGACTCCAGTGGCCATTACAGAGACCCAGGGGCCCATTACAGAGACCCAGGGGCATATTACAGAGACCCTGGGGTCCAATAAAGAGACTCCAGGGACCATTGCAGAGACTCCAGGGCCCATTACTGAGAACCAGGGGCCCATTGCAGAGACCCACGCCTCATTATAGAGACAGCAGAACCCATTACAGAGACCCAGGGAGGAGAAAGTGAGGACTGCAGATGCTGGAGATCAGAGATGAAAAATGTGTTGCTAGAAAAGCGCAGTAGGCCAGGCAGCATCCAAGGAGCAGGAGAATCGACGTTTCGGGCATAAGCCCTTCTTTAGCCCTGAAGAAGGGCTTATGCCCGAAATGTCGATTCTCCTGCTCCTTGGATGCTGCCTGACCTGCTGCACTTTTCCAGCAACACATTTTTCAACAGAGACCCAGGGGCCCGTTACAGAGACCCCAAAGCCTTTTTCAGACACTCTGGCCAATGTGAAGCAGCGACTGGAGGATCAATGGAGGAAGAACGAGAAGTAGAGAGAAAGGTGAACTTATCACAGTAAAATATTGCATTGTGTTCAGTATTTCAAAATGGTGCCTGAGCACAGCGACAATTGGCATAAAACATGCGAGAAAATACTTTTCACTGTATTTTTTATATACATGTGACAATAAATCTAAATCTAATGTAATCTAAATTCAGATGCATCTAATTCCAACAACCTAGAGATGATTTATGGATTCTTTGAGATGCCAATTGTCAACAGCTTGCTCAGAAACAATTGATTATTTTGCTATGAAGCAACCGAAGTTTTTCAGTTCTGGTTAACAAACAAGCTGTACAATGTGATTTTCAACCCTTCAAAAACAACTTGCCATTAATAAAGTAACTTTTCATGGCTTGTTATTTTCTGTGGTAAGTTGTGGAAACAATATTGAAGCAAAAGTAAATTTATTTATCATTTTTTCAAGCAGTAAAACGAACATCTATTTCATTGTATACTAGTTGTGCAAATGATTATGTACAATTTTCATGTAAATTGGAAAATCAAACTGGCAGCGGTAGCCATGAGGCATGTTTAATAAATAATCTCAGTGCAAAGTGAACATAACATGGTAAAATTCAGCACTCAGTTTGGGAACCAGGAACTTGGGTCGAAAACAACTATGCTAAACTCTTGGCTGTAATGAACCAGGAAAGGAGGTTAGCAGAAAATTCAATTTACAAACTGATGTTGGCAAATGCTTAAGAACATACTTCATGAATTGCAACAGAGATATATCAGTGAGAAAGAAGGATTCCAGGGTGGGATAAACCAACCGGAATTAACCAAGGAAGATAAAGACATGATCAAATTGAAAGAAAATACATAAGATATGGCAAAGGTTGGAAGTAATCCAGAGGAATGGGAAAGTCTTAAAAGCTAAAAAAAATGCAAAAAGTGAGAAAGTATATTTTGAGGGTAAATGACCAAGTAATACGGTTTTGTGAAGGATAGGTTGTGACTCACAAACCTCACTGAGATGGTGTCCAAACAGGTGAGTGAGGGTAAAGCGGTTGATGTGGTGTAAATGGATTTCAGTAAAATGTTTGATAAAGTTTTTCACGGTAGGCTATTGCAGAAAATACAGTGGCATGGGATTGAGGGTGATTGAGCGGTTTGGATCAGAATATGGCTAGCTATAAGAAGATAGAGGGTGGTAGTTGATGGGAAATGTTCATCCTGGAGTTCAGTTACTAGTGGTGCACTGCAAGAATCTGTTTTGGGTCCTCTACTGTTTGTCATATTTATAAATGACCTGGATGAGGGCGTAAAACGATGGGTTAGTAAATTTGCGAATGACACTAAAGTTGGTGGAGTTGTGGACAATACAGAAGGATGTTGTGGGTGACAGAGAGACATAGATAAACTGTGGAGCTGGGCTCAGAGGTGGCAAATGGAGTTTAATACCAGACTGTGTGAGGTGATTGATCTTGGAAGGTGTAATAAGAACACAGAATACTGGGCTAATGTTAAGATTCTTGGTAGTGTGGATGAGCAGAGAGATCTAGGTGTCCATATGCATAGATTCCTGAAAGTTGCCACTCAAGTTGATAGGATTGTTAAGAAGGTTATGGTTTGTTAGCATTTTTTGGCAGAGGGATTGAGTTTCAGAGCCATAAGGTCATGTTGCAGCTGTACAACACTCTGGTGTGGTCACACTTGGAGTATTGTGTACAGTTCTAGATGCTGCTTTATAGGAAGCACGTGGAAGCATTGGAAAGGATGCAGAGGAAATTTATCAGGACATTTCCTGGTATGGAGGGAAGGTCTTATGAGGAAAGGCTGAGGGACTGTTTTTGTTAGAAAGAAGAAGGTTAAGAGGTGACTTAATAGAAGCATACAAGATGATCAGAGGGTTAGTTCAGTTGGACAGTAACAGCCTTTTACCTAGGATGGTGATGGCTAGCACAAGGGGACATAGCTTTAAACTGAGGGTTGATTGATATAGGACAGATGTCAGAGGTAGGTTCTTTACTCAGAGAGTAGTAAGGGTGTGGAATGCCCTGCCTGCAACAGTAGCAGACTCACCAACAGTAAGGGCATTTAAATTGTCATTGGATAAACATATGGATGATAATGGAATAGTGTAGGTTAGATGTGCTTTAGATTGGTACCACAGGTTGATGCAATATCGAGGGCCAAAGGGCCTCTACTGCGCTGTAATGTTCTATGTTTTACGTTAATATTAATCAGACAGTAAGAGCTTCTTTAACTATATAGAAACAGAAAAAGAGAGACCAAAGTGAACAGAGGCCCTTTTGGCAATGGGATTTGTGAAGTAATAATCAGGAAGCAGGAAATGGCAGAGGAGTTTAATAAATACTTTGCATTAGTTTTCGCAGTAGAAGACACTAATAGCAATTCAAAAATACTAAATAATCAAGAGCAATTCGACTGGGACAACACTACTATCATAGGGCAAGCCAGACAGAGAACAGCCAGGGAATTCCTAGAGGCATGGCATTCATCCACAAACTCCATCAACAAACACATCGACCTGGACCCAATATACCAACCACTACAGCGGACAGCTGAAACTGACAACCGGAAGCGGCAGGGACAGACCACTATAAACACCGGAGGAAACATCAAAGAAGCGCTTCGCAGGAGGCTCCCAAGCACTGATGATGTCGCCTAGCCAGGGGACGAAACGTTTGCAACAAAAACTTCCAGCTCGGTGAACAGAACCACAACAACGAGCACCCGAGCTACAAATCTTCGCACAAACTTTGAATCAAGAGCAAATTGAGCTGAAAAAAATGTATACAATAGCTTTTAGCAGACTGAGAAAAAGCATTTGGGAAACTAGTGAGACTAAAGACTACTAGCATCTTTGGGTCTGATATTTTACATCCTCAGATAATAAAGGAAGCAAATACAGAGATAATCAATGCATTATCAATAATCTTCCAACAATCCATTGATTCTGGAAGGAATCACAAAGGATTGGTAAACTGCCAACATGACACTGTTATTTGAAAAGAGTATAGAGACATACAACAGTTAACTCTCGGCCAATAAACCTAACATTTGTCATTGTGTAAATCCTATAATAAAGAATGTAATAGCAGAGTGTATAGAAATACCTAATATAATCAAACTTCATGAAGGGAAAATAATACCTGACAAATCTATTGGAATTCTTTGAAGTGGTAACAAATGGGTTAGATAAAGGGGAACCCAGCAGATGGAATATATTTGGATTTCTGAAAAGAATATTTGATAAGTTTTTACATGTAAAGCTACATAATGAGATGAGAGCCTATGGTGTTACAGAGTTTACATTGGATAGAGGATTGTCTAATAAATAGAAGACAAAGATTTGGAATGGGGCTGGGGATGCATTTTCAAGATGTTGGCAGATAACTAGTGTAACTAGCTGGATTCACAATTATTTACAATATATATTAATGACTCTGATGAAGCACATGAACGTACCATTGCCAAGTTTGCAGGTGATCCAAAAATAGGCAGGAAGGCAAATAGTGAGAATGACATGAAGTGTTGACAGAGGAATATAGACAGATTAAGTGAGTAGCAAAAACTTAGCAGGTGAAATATAATGTGGGAAGATGTAAGATGTTTAAAAATTTATTCCTCAGGATACTATGAGACCAGGAATTCTAGTATTTCCACTGAAGATTACTACATGCTCCAATAATCATGAATTAGACATAATAATGCTGTCATTGTCTAATGAAAGAGCTGTACCTGAACAAAATGAATGATCTTTAAATCATGATTTGGTACATTAAGGTATATTCAACTAATTATTCTTATGGTGCAGTCCTTTGACCATGACCATGCACATTAAGGTTTGGAGAAAACTTTAAATTGATGGAAATCTTTTTTGGATTAGTTGCTGGCCAGGTCCAAATTCCCCAAATTAGTTCCCTCTTAACAAACATCTGCACTAAGAGCTCAAATTCATTAAGTGTTTCTCCTGTACATTCTACAAAGCAAGGCAAATTTTGGGATGAACTATCAACAGCGTTCATCATTAGTTTGTCAGTTCATCAATAAAAGCAAATGAGTCTTCCAACAACAAAGCTTCTTTCCTTACATGGTCATAAATACAATGAATTACTCCACAATCAATGGCCCAGTTATTTTTGCTTCCACTCTGTTTGTATTCAGTTAACCTAAGAAAATGAGAAATTCACAGTGAGAAAAGTCAATTCAGCCTATTGAAAGTGACTCGTGCAGAACATCAACTGTCCCAGTTTGGTATTGAGTTACATTTTGAATATTCCCTCTTTAGTCAATATATTTTCAAATATACTTGCATCACAGACATGAAGTGTTGTAAATTGATAAGTTCACATGGTGCTAATATAAACCTATGGTAATCATGGCTGTACTTCTCATGAGAATTATTTTTACATTAATTGGGAAAACATGGTACACTGTAACAATTAGTCCTGCATGCATGAACTTGAGACATATAGATAAACATTTTACATGTGTTAAATGCTTGTTTGGAAGCCAGTGCAGATAAATATATTCGTATCGAATGTTCATTTAAATCCATTTGCGAGTGAGGCTTCATTCATGTTTGCTGAAAATGTGATCTGATAAATGAGACTACGGCCATTTAATACAATCAACAGTCTATTTTCTTCACTGATGACCTTTAAGAATTGAGAAAGAGGAAAAGGGTAGGGTGGAGAAGAGTGAATCACAATCAAATCAGGTAAAGAAACAAGACCTTTCAAGAACCTTTAAGTCTGCTCCCTAATTCAATAGATACTCAGTACCATATTACCAGTTTGTCCATTCCCCTTAATGCCTTAATATAAATAAAACCAGAGGAGCAGCTCAGTGACTCAAGGGGCAGCACTGTGACTCAGTAGTTAGCACTACTGTCTCACAGCAGCGGGAACCCGGGTTCGATCCCAGCCTCGGGTGACAGTTTGTCCTCACCAATCCATGAATTCATCCATGACAGTATCATTAGGAGTGCCCACTGCCCAATTGTTGTGGAGATGAATTCACATCCTCACATTGAGGATATATTCTACTATATTGAGTGGTACTGCCACCATCCTAAATGGAACAGACTTTAAACAGAAGTAACAATTCAAGCTGAGCATACATTACGTGTCATCAGCAATACCAGAAATGTATTCAATCAAAATCTGCAACTCCATGGCATGACATATCCCTCACCCTACCATTAGCATCAAGACAAAAAGGTCAACCCAGGTTTAATGAAGAATGTAGGAGGATATGCCAAAAGTAACACCAAAGAGCATCCCACCCATCCCATAACTCTGAATTTCCAATGGCTCACCCACCTAACCTATGCATTGCTGGACACTTTGGGGTAATTTAGGATGGCCAGTCCATCTAATCTGTATATCTTCGGACCAAATGAGGAAATCCGTGCAGACATGGGGAGAGTGTGCAAGCTGCACACAGTCATGTGATGGTCAAATCAAACCCAGGTCTCTGGTAATGTGAGGCAGCAGTGCTAACCACTGAGACAACATGCCACCCTTTAAAGGCATACCTAAAAATGAAGTATAAAACTGGTGAAGCTACAGCACAGGATTATTTGTATTCTGATTGGTGGAAGCAGCATGCAACAGGTCTACATGAATTCACAACAAATGAATCATATCTGGGATCTGCAATCCTGCCACATTCTGTCACGAATAATGGTGGACAACTAAACAATGATCAGAAATTGTGGTTCCTATAAAAATGCCCATCCAAAATGATAAGGGAACCAAACACGTCAAGTGCAAAAAATTACTCTGAAATATTTACATCCATTATCAGCCAGAAGTGTAGATAATCCAATTTGACCTTCTTCTGATATTTCCCAGTATCACAGGTGTAAGTTATGAACAATTCACATTACTCATATAAAGTAAAATAACATCTGAAAACATGAGTCACTGCAAAGGTTATAGACCTTGATAACATTCCGGCAATAGTACATAAGATGCATGGTCTAGAATTTTCTGCAATCTTCGCCAAGCTGTTCCAGTACAGATACAACACTGGCAACGACTCGACAATATGGAAAATTGACCAGGTGTGTTTTTTAACACAAAAAGCAGAACAAATCCAACCTGACCAATTACTGCCTTTTCAGTCTGCACTTGATGATCAGTGGTATGATGGAGGAGATTGTTGATACTGTTGTCAAGAAGTACTTGCAAAGTTATGACATGCTGACATGGTTCTGCCACAGCCATTCAGTTCCTGACCTCAAGCAAACCTGATGAAAACATGGATAAAACCGCTGAACTGTATAGGTGAGATGAAAGTGGAAGTATCAGGAGGAGATCAAGATGGATATCTGCTCAGCTGATGATAGAAGCAAATGTTTCACTTACCCTTTGTACTCAGTGACATACGGCCATAAGGGACTGCAGCTATGAACAAACAAGCAGCACATAAAGAGGAGAAACAGGATAATCATTGTCATCGAGCAGTCTACAAAGGTGTTGCAGCTACCTGCAAATGAATGAAAGTCACTGCAGAATGAAAGTCACTGCAGAAAGTCACTGCAGCCATCAGCTACATCTGCCACCACCTGCAGGCAGTTAAGCAGCTGCACAACGTGGACGTAGTGCTGTTCTGGTGCTGAAGATCATAATGGCTCTGAACATGCTTGGCATCAACTCCTATCAAACCTCAAAGGGGGACATCTTGTAGCATCTCCTAATCAGCAAAACACAACTACATTTATGAAACAAAAATAAAGAATGTTAGAGAAACTCAGCAGCATCTGTGGGGAGAGAAACAGAGTTAAATTTTTAAGTGGATTTGTCTCTTCTTCAAAACTGCCAGGCGTGCTGAGCTTTTGTAGAATTTTCTGTTTTTATTTCAGATCTCCAGTGTCCACTGTATTTTGGTTTTAGTTGACCACATTCATGAATTTTAGTGGTAAGGCAATATTTTGTCCAGTTTGCCATGAACACAGGGAGCCATTGGATTTGTAGCTATCATTGGGCCATTGACTGTACACATGTGATTTACTGGTCATTGGGCATGCTCTTTGCTTGCAAGAGAGAAGCATCAAGAAACATCCACGTGGGTACATAAGCACTTTGCCTACATTGCCAGTTACAGATAGAGATGTGAATTCTCACAACTATGAGGATTGAAGTGTAATACTTATAAAGATATGTTGTGTTGTGGATGTTAGATGTCAAATGCTTTTTATTAAAAGACAATTTAGCATCAAACAGCTACAGCCAATGTAATTCAGTAAAGCCTCATATGATGTGTGCACTTGATATTTCTCTGAGGAATTCATCCACAAGACACTTCCTATGTGTTTCACATTATCTTTCCCACTCTGGTGAAAAGCTTTGAGATGTCTACATCATCCTTTTTGTGATGACAGGTCAGTGAACTGTCAGTGCAACAGTTGTTGTGTTTTGTAGCTTGTTTGACTCATATGGATATGAAGCATTAGGTAGACAGTGCTATGTACCATTATAGTGCCCAACAGAACATTAATGCTGTTGCAGCACAGCATCCAACCTCTCACATCAGCTACTAAGAGCCCACCACAGCCTGTCAGGGTACCCTTGTATCTGTACCACATGGAAGTATAGTGAAGGACTTTACATTTGTAAAAGGTTAGTATGCAGATATAACAAGTATTGAGATGATTACTGTAATGTGATCGCATGTAACAAGGGGAGTGGAATTTAAACGTAAGGAATTTTTTTCCAAAGTTGTCAGGATAATTGGTGAGACCACATCTAAAGTATCATTTCTTCAGTTAAGAAAGGATGTAATGCTATAGGAGAAACTCACGTTCTTTTAACTGTGAGGTCATGTTACCATTGCCCCTTTTTTTTAAAGAGATAGAGACAATTGGTTTAACCTGACAGCCACCACAACTCAATAAGGACCTTCATGCAAACCTCAGCTAGTGTAGGAATTGAACCAATGTTGGTCATAATCCGCATTAAAAAAAGCCAGGCACGCAGCCTACTGAGCTAACCAACCCCAGTAGTCAACTGATACTTGGAATGGTGCGGTTGTCTTAGTAAGAAAGGTCGACAGGATGTAAATGTTTTCATTAGAATTTAAAGGAGTGAGAGGTGATCTTATGGAAACATAAGTTTCCGACTAGACTTGATAAGTGGATATTGAAAGGATGATTTTGCTTGTGGGAGACACTAGAGCAAATGAATGCAATTTAAAAAGTAAGGGGCTATCTATTTAAGATGGCGATGAGGTGGAATATTTTTCTCTCAGAAGGTCCTGAGTCTTCGGAGCTCCTTTTGTCAGATAGCGGCGGATGCAGCATCATTGAATACATTTAAGGCACAGATAGATTCTTAATGACCTGTACCTTAAACAAGGGAGTAAAAACAAGGCTTAAACATAGAAAGACCTCAAGCAAATCAGCCATGACCTTATTAAATAGAAGAGCAGGTTAGACAGGCTGAACGGCATGCTTCTGCTCCTAATTCTTCTACATTTAAGGCAATTCTACTCCATTTTAATGCTTCTCTTCAGGAGGCAAATCTGAGGAGGCATTTTGAGGGTGAGAGTGGACTTTGCAGTAGGCTTCCCACCCTCAAAATAGCTATTTAGTTTTACCAGAAATCACAGACCCATAGTGGTCCCTGAAAAATGGTGTAGGTATGGAGGAAAGCAGGAATAAAGATCAGGAACAATGACTCTGTTCATTCCCACAAATTTATATTTAATGGGCTTGGAAGGAATCAGGAGCAGTCATCAAAAAAGAAGTAGAGAGAGGAAAATCCTGCTGCATTGATGAGAAAGTAATAGATTTTATTCTCCTATACCTACCTAACAGCATCATGGAGAAGAACTCCCATCTACTTGTTCATTAATATTTCCAATACATCCTACACCGGTTCAATTTTATTTATTGTCTAGTTCTGACCCACATGTAATGAACAGACAGGCTTTGGGGGCTTGTGGACATCTGTGCTGCAATTCCCAATATGCATTCCTGGCAAGAAGATTTGCAAATTTTGTCTGATGTTTTCATGTATTTAGTTACAATGGTGGGTTAAAAACATAATGTGTAAAATACCAATGATATTAGATGGTGGCTGACGTTCTTCCAGTTAATATGAATAAATTGCTACAATCACTGCCATAAGTGGTCATCATGAGGGAATTTTAGTAAATCAAACCTATGCTGATAATATGCATATTAAAGTAACAGATTTTACAATTTTCTTTCCTCTGTGAGTTCATAACTGTACTTATTCTTCTGTATACTTATTGTTGTAGTGATTGGAACAAGGTCAGCCAGGTGGACCTCATAGAACATGTGTTCCCTGATTGGGGCTGTTAGTCTGGTTCAATCAGGAAGCCCTGGCTGACAGACAGGGACAGGAACGTCAGAGGTTCTGCTCTTCCCACGAGTTGACTGTGAGGGAGCTGGATAAGTGTCAAGGACTCTCCATGTGTAGATCAAGAGTGACTTGGTGACACAACACCAGCCACTGTAAATTTATTTCAGTGGTGATGAGATAAAAGCACATTCCTGAAGAGGTTCACTCACAAAAGTCATCTTTGAGTTGGGGTAAGTATTTCCAGCATCATGCCATTAGCATTTCTGGCATCATGCCATTATTTAGGACAGTTGACTCGTTCTATCGTGTTGTCGAAGACTGGGCCCATTATATGGAAAGTATAGGTTATTTTTTTCCCAGGCAAATGATACTGGGACAGATGAAAAGCAATGAGTAATTTTCATGACAGCTTGTGTACCCGCAGCTTTTTCGGTTACTAACGGCCTTACTTTCCCTGAGGCACCAGATAGTAAAACATTTCAAGAGTTGACTGATTTAGTCGAGAAACATAACGACCCAAAACATCCTTTAATTCTGAGATGCAATCAGTATCACATGGAAATTCGAGAACCAGGGGAATCCATATCGGGATTTTCCACTCGGTTAAAATGACTGGCAGAGGCATACGACTTTTAGTGAGATGCTGAGAGACCATTGGTATGTTAGATTAATGATGTAACCATGCAGAAGCACCTTTGAGCTGAAGCCCAATTGGACTTCACACAGGAACTACAACTGGCTTTGCCATTGGAAAATGCAGCAGATGGAACACTTGTGGTATAGGGTATTCTGATGGAAGTGGACAGCCTCACCAGTCTGACTGAGTTGGGGAACATCACTTGAGTGAAGACAATTGCATTGCCTTACTCAGGACACATCCTGAACAGAGGGACTCAAGGTCATCCCATAGCAAAACCCCAAAATGAGCTGAACCTCGGTCAAATGGTTAAAATTTTCTACAGCTTCTGGCCCAGCAATCCATTGCAGTTCCTGCCGGTATGCCGACCCGAGACAGCAAGAGTCCCTGAGAACTAAACTGAGTAAGAGAACTCATAGGCCAGTATCCAGAAGAGCGCATAACTTGGAAAGTGCACCTACATCTGCATTAGAATGGATAAATTGCTTAGCAACATCCAAATCAGAACTAATCAAAGTAAACATCTGGCTAAGCGGTTACCCGGTTCTAATGGAGATCAATACCAGTGCGGCCGTTTCAGTGATCGCAGAAGCAGACTTTAACAAAATTCGCTCTAGATTCCATAGTCCAAGTTTGTGCAAGATCTTGGCTAGACTGAGATCCTATACCAGGGAACCTTCACAGATTATGAGTACAACTTCGGTTCTGGTCTTTTATGAGAAGCAGCTGGTTCAGTTATAACTGATGGTAGATGTAGTAAAAAGTTCGGGCCCAAGCTTGATGAGAAAAATTGGTTGAGAAAAATTCACCCAGATCGCCTTGATATTTTTCAGTTAGAAAATAGCTGCCAAAGTGACGTCCTAATTATATACCCGTAGGTTTTTCAGGAAGGTCTAAGGACTAACAAAGGAGCCAAGGCCACCTTGCATGTTTATCAGGAAGCAATTCCACGATTCAGCAAGGCCTACCCAGTGCCATTTGCCTTACGAGATGCATAAATCAGAAGGCTAGAAAGCAAAGGAATCATCAAACCAGTCCACTTTGCAGAATGGGCCGCACCAGTCATATCAATTGTAAAGCCCAAAGAGTTAATTAGCCTTTTTGGGGATTTTAAACAAATGGTAAACCTCTTTTTGCAGTCAGATAAATACCCAATTTTCATCTGAAAAACTTCAATTTTTCAGCAGACAATGGAGAGCATTTTCATAGGTCTACCTCAGATCATCATTTATCTAGATGAAGTGCTAATAACAGGGAAAACAAGACTGGGTAACACACATTGGAAGATAGGGCGGCATGGTGGCTCAGTAGTTAGCACTGCAGCCTTACAGCACCAGGATCCAGGGTTCGATTCTAGCCTCGGGCAACTGTCTGTGTGGAGTTTGCACATTGTCTGCGTGGGTTTCCTCCCACAGTCCAAAGATGTGCTGGTTAGGTGAATTGGCCATGCTAACTTGTCCATAGTGCTAGGTGCATTAGTCAGAGGGAAATGGGTCTGGGTGGGTTACTCTTCGGAGGGTTGGTGTGGACGTGTTGGGTCAAAAGGCCTGTTTCTGCACTGTAGGGAATCTAAAAAAAAAAGTGAGGGCAAACAAAGGTGCCCCGGCTCCCACATTTGTACAGGAGCTTAGGTCTTTCCTTGTGCTGGTAAATTATTATAGAAAGTTCATACATAAAATGGGCTCCATTCTGGCACCTTTGCATCAACTCTTAAAAAAGAGTCAGCCTTGGAAATGGTCGCATAGCTGAGCCATAGCTTTCAGGGAAGTGAAGAAACAGCTGTCATCCTCAAAGATGTTGGCACACTATGATCCCAGTCGAGAGATCTGGTATTGACATGCAATACCTCCCCAAATGGCATCAGGGTAATATTAGCTCAGGAGTGCCCCCTGGAGAGGAATGCCCAATAATGTATGCATCCATATCAATGCCAGACACAGATTGTGCTAAGAGAGAGATGCAGCTTACTTCAGGGGATGAGGTTTGGGGTACGAATCAAAGGAATGGCCCGGCATTGTTGACGAAAGCTCAGGTCCAGTGACACATAAATTTCAGGAGATGTGCTTGTCTTGAATGGGCATGTGGACCATATGAAAGCTGCAAACTCACAAAAGGTGCGGGAGACAAACATGTCCGTTTCCTTGACAAACTTTCTGACTGTTCCTGAACCCATGGGATGTCCCTCTCCACCAAGTGTTGAAATGAACAAATTGGTTGCTGTCGCCTCATCGCCTTTGTTACGTGAAGAATGGTTTATTCTGAGATGCTCTGGACGCAACAGGTAAGCTATTGTGCGTTATATACAGCTCATATCAGAGGCAGGATTGGAGGAACCTGACCCAATGCTAAAATGCCTCTGGAGGAGCTACAAAAAAAAAGAACTGACCTATGCCCTCAGACTCAGAGAGGGAGGGATGTAATGATTGTAATGAGATCAGTTAGATGGACCTCATAGAATATGAGTTCCCTGATTGTGGTTGTTAATCTAAGTCAATCAGGGAGCTCTGGCTGACAGATATAAATGGGAATGTCAGAGGTTCAGATCACTCTGAGAGAGCTGGATCAGTGTCAATAAAGGGTGACAAAGTGTAAATATAGGATGACTTTGTGACAGGAAACTGGCCTCCGTTGAGTAATTTCAATTGTATTGTCGGAAAACTTTGCAGAAAACTAAAAGACATTTTTAGAGAAAGGGATGTGAGTTTCAGTAAAAGCAGACCATAGTTACTCTATTGTACTCTATAATGGGAATGTTCTAGTCAAAGGCCAAGATATTCATTGTTCTTTCCAAACGGCACTGTGGTAGTGCAGAAAGGAATATTGCTGAAAAGAGAAACACATTGTTTAATTTATGATTTTGCATTATCAGGGCAATAGCAATCATCACAATTTATATCGCAGGAGAAAAGGGTGATAATTTGCTCACAACTCTGATTGGCTCACATCTTTTTTCCAAAATGCAATAGGCTAGGAACAGCTCGAGAAAAAGCCTCTCCTTAGGTTAGAGTCAAAATGGCTGAAAGGCTTTGAATGTTGGAGGTCAACCACCTCAGCTTCTGGACACCTCTGCAGGAGTCTTAGGGTCAACCATCTTCAGCTGCTTCATCAATGACCTTCTCTCAGAAGTGGGAATGTTCAGAAATGATTGCACAATGTTCAGCACCTGTCGTGACTTCACTGATTCTGAAGTAGTCCCTGTCCAAATGCAGCAAGACCTGGCCTCTATCCAGATTTGGGCTAACAACTGGCAAGTAATATTCACACCAAATGCCAGGCAATGATGATCTCCAACAAGAGACAATTTATCCAGTGCTCCTTTGGCATTTAATGGCATTACTATTGCCAATCAATATCTTAAAGGTATTATTGACCAGAAACCCATCTAGACTAGCTTTATAATACTGTGGCTACAAAATCAGATCAGAGTTCCCAGCCAGCGACTCTCATTTCAATTAATGAATTTTTTTAAAGAAAAAACCCTATTATGTTCTTCCTGCCCTCCTGACAATGCCTATACCTGGCACCTGGAGCTTCTAGGAGTGTTGGAAACTGTACCAAATCAGATTGACCATCAGACTTTTTGTGGCAGGATTTCTGAACAGCCTGCCCTCTGCTAAAATGAAGCCTGTGATGTGATTAAATCCGAACTTGATTGCATGTCTTGCTAAATTCATCCGTTACATAATGCTGATTCAGGAATTGGAGGTGTCTCGATATTGCCCTAATAGAGTGAAATAGTGCATCATGTTAGCGGCTTCATTTAGCAGCATCTTTGTAAATAAGCTTCCAGTATCTAATAATCATGTAGACAAGCATTGCTATCAATGTGTGGATTATGTGTAATCTCTGTGAAGGTGAAGGAAGTCTTCACCATGAATGTGGAAAATACATTAAGAAGTAACAATTCACAAAAGTACTCAGCCAATTCATGGTGTGCAATACCGCTCATTGGTAAAATGTGGCATAACAGGATGTTATTTTAGTGTGCCTTTGGCAGCCCCTACACATATGGATATAATAATGCATTAGGACAAATCCTATCGTATTCATGGCAAGTTTCCTACTCCCACTAAGTTCAACAAACATTTTTGTTAAGTGGCCAATAGCTACACTAACAACCAATTGAAGGTAATTGGTTGAGATCATAATATGATTAATTTATTCTTGATAGAAGCACCATACATTCACATACAGCAACCCACTGTCTGCAAATAAAAGGAATATTTCAAATCTTGTGCTTTTATCTGAATTACCCAGGAGTTTGGGTGGTCTATACATCCTTGGTAACACCTCAGACAGTCTGAATCAAAACATGTGGTGCTGGAAAAACACGGCCAGCTAGTCAGCATCTGAGAAACGTCATTCCTGATGAAGAGCTTTTGCTCGAAATGTCAACTATCCTGCTCCTCGGGTGCTGCCTGACCGGCTTGTGCTTTTCCAGCACCACACTTTCTGACTCTGATCTCCAGCATCTGCAATTCTCACTTTCTCCTCAGACAGTCTGAGTTGACTTGCTAGCAATAAATTGTTGCAATCAATTGACATTCCGGTATTTGTCCTGATGCTTACAAGGCTAAAAGATTTGGTAACTTGTCTCGCTTTTCAATTATTATCAGACCATAAGACCATAAGACCATAAGACATAGGAGTGGAGGTAAGGCCATTCGACCCATCGGGTCCACTCCGCCATTCAATCATGGTTGATGGGCATTTCAACTCCACTTACCCGCATTCTCCCCGTAGCCCTTAATTTCTTGTGACATCAAGAATTTATCAATCTCTGCTTTGAAGACATTTAGCGTCCCGGACTCCACTGCACTCTGCAGCAATGAATTCCACAGGTCCACCACTCTCTGGCTGAAGAAATGTCTCCGCATTTCTGTTCTGAATTTACCCCCTCTAATTCTAAGGCTGTGTACACGGGTCCAAGTCTCCTCGCCTAACAATTTCCTAGCATCCACCCTTTCCAAGCCATGTATTATCTTGTAAGTTTCTATTAGATCTCCCCTTAATCTTCTAAACTCCAATGAATATAATCCCAGGATCCTCAGCCGTTCCTCGTATGTTAGACCTACCATTCCAGGAATCATCCGTGTGAATCTCCGCTGGACACGCTCCAGTGCCAGTATGTCCTTCCTGAGGTGTGGGGACCAAAACTAGACACAGTACTCCAAATGGGGCCTAACCAGAGCTTTATAAAGTCTCAGTAGCACAACAGTACTTTTATATTCCAATCCTCTTGAGATAA
>NC_057712.1:105921426-105926575 GCF_004010195.1 Chiloscyllium plagiosum | reverse complement strand
TTTCCTGACTTCCTTTGTCAGCCATGGCTGTCTAATCCCTCCCAGGATAATCTTTCTTTTCTTGGTGATGAACCTCTGTACAGTGTCCTCAATTATACCCACAAACTCTTGCCATTTTTGCTCTACTGTCTTCCCCGCTAGGCTCTGCTTCCAGTCTATTTTAATCAAATTATTCAGTTATTCTTTTCTTTTCAGAGGTTGGTCAACCTATTTTTACTGTTGATTTTCATGCTATATTATGAACCTCTGAGACCAATTAATTAAAATATCATTTAGTTGCTGAGAGTCAACAAACTTAAGAGCAATGACATTGATAATAGGAAAATCGAGGATGAAGTATAATATTTGCAAAACCCCAACAGTATTGCACACAGTAAGTTGCCACTTTAATGAGAACAAGGATGTTTTGCCAAATTGTAATGGTTCAGTTAGCCACCAGCTCCCCACAGGCAGGAGTTAGCACAATTGGCTAGAAGTGACCTTCCAGCAGCAGACCAGAGAGCTAGTCTTACAATCAAACTTGCAGGCCTTCTTGTTCGTCTCAGAGCAAGTACACCATCTGAAGGTGTTCTTCCGATACAATGCTGGCTCAGCCATAAAGGCCTTTTCAATAAAAAAAACAGAGTTTGAAAATTCATTTGTTTACATTTAGACATCTAACAGCTATTTTACTTTTGCAGTTATGGGCATTTTGCGTGCAACTGAAAGTTACACAAAATTTGTTCCTTCAGATTTTAGAATCTCATTGTGAGCAGGTTGCTCATGTTATTCACTTTTATCTACAAAATAATTTATTTTATATGTTGGTTCTTTTACACCATGTCTTTAGGCAAGAAATAACAATAAAGCAGTGGATATAACAACAGAAAATGTTATACTTTAGAGACAGAAGAGACACTGTGAATGATCTCAAAGGAATGATCAAAGTGTTGTGACAGGCATTTTAATATTAATAATACAATAAATTAGAATCGTAAAAGCCCCTAATATACCATGAACTTTATCATAATATTTATTATTTATGATTCCCTATCTTTGTATGTTGGGACTAATAGATAATATAATAAAGCACATTAGATGCCTTTAGCATTACAACCTCCTTAGTGGATAATATAGCGTCTGTTTAATGCATAAACATAAAGGCAATCCTACAGAAAGCTGGCAGGATATGCTAAACTGACAAAGTAAATTATTAGATTGATTTGCAAAAAAAACAAGACAACAGGCTTTCAAAACAAGGAGGACAGACCATATAAATCAACAGGTAAATCTTCCATGTTTAACAAAAGGCTAAGCTTCCGGAGTTTGAAACTGATTTGTAAAATAAATGACAATGTTTTATGTAGCCATACTGTTAAGAGATGAGATTCTGGTTGGAACTCGCATTCAATTTACAATTGTTCTCAAAGATAAGCAATTCTCTTTCTTTTCTAAGAAAATGCTAATAGCAGTCAATCCAGCTTTTCTCTGATGCTTGTTGGAAACTCCAGTACTGGGAAATGAACCAGAACAGATAAGAAAAGTGAGTGCAGGGAAACATCAAGATACTAGCGATCAGAACACAGAAAGGTTTCAGATAACAATTAAGAAGGACCTTAGCAAGGCAGCAACTAATGTATTGCATGGGAGGAAACATCTTAAGCAATTAGGGTAAATAAATTTTAAAATGTTAATGAGAAACAAAGGAATAGAGCAATGATAGAAAAGTTTGGGAAAAATATCTCCCATTAAAATATTTTTAAAAACTAAACAGTAATGACACACAATGGACAAATAAATGAAAGTGAACAAAATGTAAATATTGAAAAATGTATGCACTGACTACATGCATAACAAAGATGAAGATGCAAAAGGGAATATAAAAATGTCAGGTGGGTGCTTTAAAAATAAATGACTGGGAGTTCAAAGAGAAACTGAAATGTGATTATTATGGAATATAAAAATCTTTGGAATTTTGCAAAAATTGAAAACGAGAAAGGAATATAAAGAGACAAAATAAACGTCCAGTGAAATGACCGGGTTATATAGACTGCTTTGCTTTGATACTTATTAAGGAGACTAATATTCTTTTTGGGCTGTGGCTTAGGATCGAGGATAATCAGTTGTGATTCCAGTTTGCTGTGTTTGTGATGTACAAACTCTGTCAGATGTGAGGCCACTAATGTTTGAAATGTTGAGTCAATGTGTCAGTTGGAGGTTTGTTCAATTCCTCTCATCCCAAAGCATCACCTTACAAGTTCCCAGTGAATTCTCTCAATAAACTGCTGCTGACACAAATGTACCTTTTCCATTTTGATAAGTCACAAGCCTTACAAGTTAGGTAAACGTTACCTCTTCTAAGAACATCCCTTAAATATTTCTGCTATTGTCCTGGGAGCCACATGCTGTGACTAAGTCCCAATTAGCACAGTTGCTTCATGGGTCTGGGATCAGGCATTTAAAGACATGGCCATCCCAATTTCTTTGCCTTTATCATAGGTAAGCTCCCACAATAAGTAATGTGGTCTATGGTTTGCAAGATCTCATCTTTGAACTTAATTGATAAGGAAGATAAACAGCTTGAGAGTGGGTGAAAGTTGATAAACAGCAAAGAGTGGGGGAGCTCTGATAAATAGCTGAGATTAGGAGAGAGTGCAAAAACAACAAAACAGAGTCACACATTCATCTCTTTAATTTTATTTGCCAATGGCAATTTATTTGCGGTTCAGGAAATAATGCAGAGATGATTACCTCTGTGGTTCAGCCCCAAACTGGTCATACTCCTTCAGAAGAATCTCTTTCCTAGTTCTACCAATGTTATTGTGACTGGCCTGGTCCACAACAATTACAACTTATCCCTTCCACTGCATGTTCCTCTTCAGTTTCGAATTGATATCCCAAACCCTGGCACAGCCATCTGGACCATTGCCTCGCCCTACATGTGTATCCCCCTCATTATATTGTTCCCTCCTAGATTCTTATTAGCTCTGCTGAGATAAATGGCTCCATGTCCCATAGTGGCATGGCCAGTGTCCTTATCCAGCCTAAAGTCCGGCTTTTATCTGTATATGTAGCAAAAATCTCCATCCTAAATCTTGTTGAGAGTTGCCAGGGCTGAGGCCTCTCCATTCCAATTTTCTTGAACGCTTCTCCAACTTCACTCACAGCCAACTCTACTCTCCCTGACCGGTTCCCAATTAAAATACCTTATTTTATGAGGTACAACCTTTCCTGGAATAAAGTGCACAGATGAATATCTCTGTCACAGTGTCTGCAGCTCACTCTTAAACTCATTGGCTTTGAGCCAGACCTCCTCAAACTGACATTTAATTCAGATTTATTTGTCTTGGATCACACTGGAGTTTATAAGATCCCACATCCTGCTGTTGCAACACAGCATGCACCTTGCCATCTTTATTATTAATTAGAACGTTATTTTTAATTTACTAATTTATACTTAATAATCCCTATAACTAACTATTAACAATGTTACTGCTGTTTTAGTTAATGTCTGCAAATAAAGTCTTACAATGCCTAATTAATCACCAGAGTTATGGAAGATAAACAAACAAAATACTTAACTAACAACTACTTATCTGTTTCCCTGTGATGTCACACTAGAGATTGTTTTGCTCCCTCAGTGAATATTCACAGACTGATTCCGAACAAATCAAACCCCAAACCAAGAAACCAGCCTCAACCCCAACCACAAACCCATATCCCAACCACAAATCCAAATCCCAACCACAAATCCAAATCCCAACCACAAACCCAAATCCCAACCACAAATCCAAATCCCAACCACAAACCCAAATCCCAACCACCAATCCAAATCCCAACCACAAACCCAAATCCCAACCGCAAACCCATCCACAAATGTAAATCCTAACTGAGAAACCATCCCAATCCCAACTCTTCCCCAAACCTCGCACCAAGCCCAACACAACCAGGAAACAAAGGCCAACTGCAAACCCAACAACAAACACGAACCCATCCCTGATGACAGCCTCAAAACCTACCAAAAGCAAAACAATGCAGATGCTGGAAATCTGAAACAAACCCAGAAAGTGCTGAGAAACTCAGCAATATTTGTTGTAAATGTGAAGAGAGAAATAGGTTTCAGGTCATTCATGATGCTTCAGAACCAGAATTCTCATGCTAGCATTCAAACAATTGTGTCTTTTATTTTAGTTTTATGCTGTCTCTTATCTCTTAAGTCATGCATGTCTATTTTTTTTCCTGGGAAGAAAAAGAAACCAAAACCCTAACACAAATCCCATCCCTAATCCAAGAATTAAGCTCAGACCCATTTTCAAGTCAGAATCATAATCAAGGAACAAATGCCAACAGCAAACCCAACCCTGAACCAAACCTAACAGCAATTTTAGCCCTACGCTCAACCTTAACATCGACATCAACCTCAACACCAGCACCAATCCCTGCCCGAATCTTAACCTCAAATTCAAACCTAAATTTATTTCTAGCCTCAACCTCAAATGCATTCTCAATCCTGAAATCAAACCTGAATCCCAACCCAGAAAATACCACCAGTCTGAAATGCAAAATCAATCTCAACCCAACCCAAATACTAACATCAATCTCAACTCTAAATCCAACACTTACCCTAATCCCACACCCACCCCAAACCCAAGCCTAGCACCAAATGGAAAACCAACTCCAAAGCCAATCCCAATCTTAATCACAATCCCATGCCTCGGCCAGAGACCAATGCCAATGTCGCTTCTAACCCAAACCCAAAACCAAATTTCAATATGAATCCCAAAGCCAAAGTCATCCCTGCCCCAGTTCCAACGACATCTCAAACCCCGTCCCTAAAACAAACTTAACTGTCCTCCATATCATGTTCTTTATCAATTCTTTAAATCTTGCATGCTGTTAATCAATTCCCCCCGGCAGTTTAATAACTCTTCCTCACTTTCATACTGTCTATCAATTCTCACACACTGTTTATCAATTCTCCCCCAACTCTCAAACCGTTTCTCAATCCTCATCTGCCCTCACACGATCAATACAAGAGGATTCGCAGTAGGGTTAAAATCAACGAGGTAAAAACAATGACTCCAGATGCTGGAAACCAGATTCTGGATCAGTGGTGCTGGAAGAGCACAGCAGTTCAGGCAGCATCCGAGGAGCAGTGAAATCGACGTTT
>NC_057712.1:105867059-105920883 GCF_004010195.1 Chiloscyllium plagiosum | reverse complement strand
AAATGCCGGCGAATGATTTGGTTTATGCGAAGGTTGGTAGGGTGGAAGGTGAGCACCAGGGGCGTTCTGTCCTTGTTATGGTTGGAGGGGTGGGGTCTGAGGGCAGAGGTGCGTGATGTGGACGAGATGCGTTGGAGGGCATCTTTAACCAAATGGGAAGGGAAATTGCGGTCTCTAAAGAAGGAGGCCATCTGGTCTGACCTGCTCTCTCAATGTTTATTGATGCTCTGCCACTGTCACTATATCAAAGCCCCTTCATTCTTATGCTGCTTATCAACTTTCTGCCACTCTCATGCTGTTCATCAATGTTTCACAGCTCCTGTGGTGTTATTGAACAAGCCTTTGAGCTTCTGCAGGTTGGTCTACAGCTTTTGCTGGCTCGTGATCCTGCTGCTACTTTAGCCTTTTCCCTTACTGTTGAGCAATCGACACCTACATGTTCTTGTGAAAATCAAGATGACCAAGAGAGTGATATTATTAATCTGCACCTTCATGCTGTAGCTTTCAGATTTGTGGAGACAATATTCCCATGCAGATCATCAAGTATCTCGTAGTCTTTCTCTCTGCCACCGGGCGAGTCCATCACTTCACAATTTATCCCTAATAAAAACCAAATGAGTTGCGAATGCTGTAATTCAGAAACAAAAACAGAAACTGCCGGAGCAGCTCGGCAGATCTGGCAGCATCTATGAAGAGAAATGTCTTGGGTCCAGTGACCCTGTGTTTCCACAGATGCTGCCAGACCTCCTAAGAGTTTCCAGTAATTTCTGTTTTTGTTTCTGATTTACAGCATCCGCAGATCTTTTGATTTTTATTTAGCATTTAACACACTGCCACATCTCTTCAAGGTGTGCCCACCTTGAAGAAGTTCTGCTCCTTTCTCCGACAAGATTTTCAATCCAATCTTTTTTTCTTGTCTACCGTCATTAATTCCACCTTCGCTCTTGGTATTTGCTAAAACTTGATACCACAGCCACGTCACGTTCCTCAGTGACTGCCCCCGGCTTGGACTCATCCCACATGGATTTCAATTCAAGTTTCCTCCTTTGTGTTTTGAATCCACTCAGGATCACAGATATTTCCGTGATGTTCAACGTTCCTCAGACAGCTGGTCCCACCCTTGCTGAGATCCACGCTCAGTGCCATGCCTTGTCACATGTACACTCTTGACCTCTCTCTCCAACACATTGGCTCAGGGCTGTACCACTCCCTGGCTCCACTTTATCCTCCGACTCATTTGACGTGCTAACAAGAAACCTTTTTTTTTTCCTTCAGACATCAAGGCACAAAAGATGCAACAACCCATGGCCCTCCAGAACCATCCTCCCCTCCCTTGCCTTTTGACTCTATCCTCTCCCCCAGCCCCACCTCCTGTTATCGCTCCTAGCCTTCCGCTCACCAAAGTTGAAAGTTCTGTATGCAGCAAAGGTCTCAGCTTTAACCCTCTGCATTCCCACCTTAAGGAATTTCAAGCATGAACTCTTCTTCTCCCATCTTTGTCTTAGTGCCCATTTCTTTGGACAAACGTCCTCTTCCTGTCACATGGACCCCTTCACCCACCTCCAACACTCTCCCTCCACCTGGACCCCTCCCGCTGGCCTTTTATCTGCACTTGACCTGTTCATTGAGAACTGTCAATGTGACATTGGTCACCTCAATATCTCTGACTCCTCCACACCCACCTTACCCATTCCTACCTATCCTCCTGGGAACTGACTGCACTCCATGCTCTCAGATCCAGCCCTGACTTTGTAATTAAGTCTGCCGCTAAGGGTGGTGCTGTTGTTGTCGGGAAGGCTGACCTCTACATTGGCTGAGTGCCAGGTCTCAGATACCTCCTCCTATCTCCCCCGGACCATGACCCCACCATAGGACATCAGGCCATCATGTCAACTATGGTCACCAACCTAATTTTACCTGATGATTCCCCTCCACTACTGCCTCCAAGCTGGTAGTCCCCCAACCCCACATAGTATGCTTCCTTCACAATATATCCCACTGTGCTTCATCCCCAACCAGGATAAATTCCATTGGAAGCTGTGTGCTGACCGGTTTCAAAGGACAGCTCATTGTGAGCGATGTGATTTGGGCATGCCAGCCTACCTTTTCACACTCAACAGCTACCTCATTTTTCAGGAAGCCGAAGCTTTCTAATCTGGGCTTTGCATGTTACAGCTGCCAGAAACCACCACTGTCCCTTAAACATCCAGCCTATGCCCCCCTTCCTTGTGTGGCACTGGCATCCAGCTGGACAGGTTATGATGGTCGGTTGCATCAGCGAAGAAGTTCCAACAATGCGTTTGCCTCCCTTTCCGCAGGACAGAGTGAAAACCTGAGAGTTGGTGAATAAAGGAGCTCAGCAAGATGTAGAGAAAGATGCTCCTTTCCTTTACTAGTCTGGTCAGCTTCCTGGAGAGCAAGAGTTCAGAAACTGCATGAAAGGATTTGGAGAAAGTTTTGGATCTGTTGGACTTTAACCTGGAGTCGTGTGATTTTTAACTTTGCATGGAAAGACACAGGTCACCATTGTGTTCAGAATTGTGCACAGAATTGAGCTGGGTAAAAAGCTGACTAGTGAGTAACCAGTAAGTCATTCTACTTATTCTAACCGTAATAAATTGTTATAAAATTAATGACATGTCAGGTCAGTTCAGCCAAGTGGAATCTACATGCTGAATGTGGTGCCCCAGATAAATACATCTTTGGGAATTATTCATAGGTGCAGAATATTCAGCTCCAGATTTCAGAACTGAAGCAGTGGCTGCGCTCACTGTTATGCATCCATGAGGCAGCACTAAATGGTAATAGCAATTTAGGGAGATGATCATAACTGTAGGATAAGAGTGCATAGGCAGATAGGAAATGAATAACCACCAGACTGTTTAGAAGAGCCAGGCAAACAGTGCAGGAGTCTCCACAGCATATCTTCTTGCTAATCCATTTTCCATTTTGGATACTAGTGAAGTAAATATTTCCTTGAGAAGTGCAGCCAGTGCCAAGGCTTTGGTACCATAGGTGACAGGAAGGCAGGGAGCAGAGTAGAAACGCAATTACAATAGAGGATTTTATAGTCAAACTCAGGTTTCTGCAGCAGTAAACAAGGCACCACAATGAGGGATTGCCTTCTGCACAGAGTGTTTGCAGGACATCCTTCTGGGGAAGGTGAACAGTCAGAGATTATGGTCCACATTGGCACCAATGGCATACATTGGAAAGGGGATGAGATGGTGAAAGAAGATTTTAGGGAGATAGGAAGGAAATTAAACCTCAGCACCCCAAGAACAGTGATCTCAGGATTACTCTCATTATCATATGTTACTGATCATTGAAACAGGTAGAATGACCAAATGAAAGCACAGGTAAGGGAAGATCAGGGAAGGAAAGAACAAATGGTGAAAGATGCTGAGGTGGAACTAAGAAACAACTATGGACAACAATGTTGGCAGAAGTTGTATATAGACCACCAAAGGGTAGCCGCCAGATGGTGCATGGTATTTATCAGGAGATCAGAGAACCATGTAGCATGAGTAATGCAGAGAATCATCTGTGACTTCAATCTGCATACAGACTGGGTAAACCTTGTTGTGGTGGATGAGATTTTACAATATGTTAAGAATGGCTTTCTCCAGCAGTTATGTTAAGGAACTGACTGGAGAATGGGTTGTTTTATATTTAGCATTATGCAACAGGAAGGGCTAATTAATAATCTTGTTGTAAAAGAACCTTTCGGGACAAGCAATCATAATATGATGGAATTGTACATTATGTTTGAAAGTCATATTAAATCTGAATAAAAGAAATTATGAAGGCATCAAGGGCAAATTGACTGAGATGCATTAGGGAAAATACATTAAAAAATAGAATGGTACATAACAATGTCTTTAAAGAAGTCTTGCATAATTTAAAACCATAAGAAATAGGAGTAGGAGTAGGACATTTGATTCAATGGAATCATGGCTGATATTCCTCATGACCATTTTCTCTTCCTTTCTCTGCAAATCTTGATTCCCTGACTGATCATGAATCTATCGCAACCTTAAATATACACAAGGAGTCCGCTCCTACAGCTTTCTGTGGCAAGGATTTCCAAAGAATTAAAACCCTCTGAGAGAAGAAATTCTCCCTCATCTCAGTGCGGGGGAAAAGGCCGACGATCAGCCATCATCATATTGAGTGGCGGGGCAGTGTCAACGGCTGAATGGCCCTGTCGTGTTTTGAGGGGGAGGTCATGGTCTGTTGAAAATATCATTAGAGAAGAAATACAGATCTTCAGCCTGCTGTTCAGTCAGTCACTGCCCCCTGTTTGCTGAATGCAAATTGGACTTCTTCATGGCCTCTGGAGACAGCATGCCCAGGTCCTCATGGATGTATTGACTGAACTTGGAGAAGTGACAGTGCGAGTGACCGTGAACATCATTTGAAGCCATATTGCTAGGTGGGCGGCAACAGTGTGGTATGCCTGGCGTGGGGACTCCTGGCTGTGGTCACCTCTGGCCTAGAGTGGGGATTCCTGGTTATCGACTCGGCAATTGCAGCAGTTCCTGGCTGTGGTAGACCCAGAGCTGGGGACTCCTGGTTATCAACAAGGTGGGGGGGGCAGCAGAGCTGGGGACTCCTGGTTGAGGGGCGGTTGTAGGTTTAGCATGAAATCTGTCATCGGTGGCAGCGCCCTCGAGGTGGGCCCAGCGGCAAAGAGATGGCACCTGAAGTGTGGGGACTCCAATGTTGGTGGGTCCAGCGCAGGTCTCATTGGTCAGCCCGCTCAGGGGCCAGGACACTAGCAGGAGACGGTGGAATGATAATGGACTCCTTTTCAGATATATCTTTTTATTCTTAAACTAGTCAAAATGACTCCAGATTGTGGCAACAATTGAAGTTTTTTTTATGCTATGTTTTTTATCTTATTTGCCATAAAATGCAAGTGACAATAAATCATTTAAGTCAGTGATCACTTAGCCTGAGCGGATGAAAAGTATAACTCGACAGATACATGCCTGCTTTTTGCTCTTGGATTTTTGTAGCAAGTGAATTACTCAATTGGGTAGAAGTTGATTTGGAGCTATTGGGACTGCAGATGCTGGTGAGTAATAGTCGAGAAGGCTGGTGCTGGAGTAGCACAGCAGGTCAGGCAGCGTCCAAGGAGCAGGAGAGTCGACGTTTCAAGCATAATCCCATTCCTGATGAGGGCCTCATGCCTGAAATGTTGACTCTCCTGCTCCTTAGTTGCTGTCTGACCTGCTATGCTTTTCCATGTCACCCTTCTCAACTTTAGAAGTTGATTTGGAATGTAAAATTAACTTTGTGAATTGTGGTAATAATATGATGCAAATTCATGCAGACAGACATGCTACCTCCTGGTGACATGCACAACCCACCAATTGAAGGGAGAGAATCTAATTGCTGAGGATTTTCTTGAAGGCAAGAATCTGATTTTTGGTCTCCTGCCCAATTAAGTTCATTCATCTTGTCATGGTAGTATCCAGAAAATTCTTTGCAGTGGCTTTAATGATGTTTTGAGCAAGGACTATTGCTGAACAATTGGTCTCGCTTTGATTTTTTTTATTATGATAATTTGTAAAGTGTTGTTAAATCTCTTCATTACGATTAATTGCTCAGTTTAAATTTTTTTAAAGTTTTATAAAATCAATAGCATGACAACAGTAAAGACTGTGCCAATTATTCTCTTTGCATTAAACATCCAAGCTAATCCCACTCACCTTTTTAATTCCCACTTGTCAAGTCACTGGGTAATCCTTACAAATAAATTAGTTGCAATAACTTAATAGTAGGTTGTGGTGAATAATTTTAAATGTCGAGAAATATCCTATTCTTTGATTCTTTTTGTGATAATTTTAAGGCTATTCCATCTGTTAAGAATAATATATAACTTTATGTTGATTTCTTATGTATTTCATGTATTAAGAAGGAAGGGAGCTCCTTAGATTTTGATTCTGAATCTATTCCACAGGTTGTGCAGGGAAGTCTAAAGGTCTGATACAAAAACAGAAATTGCCAGCGAAACTCAGCAGGTCTGGCAGCCTCGGTGGAGAGAAAGCAGAGCTAATGTTTCAAGTCCAGTGACTCTTCTACAGAACTAAGGAATGCTCCCTGTGAAAAGATGGCTGTGTGGAAATGGCAGCTTATGATCTTTTGGATGTGAATGCTGATGGGATGCAAAGTGATGCCTGGGGGCATCCCTATCAGGGCTGAAAATGTGTTGCTGGAAAAGCGCAGCAGGTCAGGCAGCATCCAAGGAACAGGAGAATCGACGTTTCGGGCATAAGCCCTTCTTCAGGAATGCCTATGCCCGAAACGTCGATTCTCCTCCTCCTTGGATGCTGCCTGACCTGCTGCACTTTTCCAGCAACACATTTTCAGCTCTGATCTCCAGCATCTGCAGCCCTCACTTTCTCTCGGCATCCCTATCAGTGTTGTGGGAGAGAAAAGGAGGGGTGAGGGCTGAAGCACGGGAGTGGGAGAATAGCTGAAGGCCCTGTCAACCACAGAAGTGGGGAATCCTCCGTTGAGGAAACAAAAAGGTAGACATTTCTGAAGACCTGCTGCAGAAGGTGGTTGTCAAAATAGATGTGACCAAGGCAGCGAAACCAGGGAGAATGGAATGGAGCCCTTACAGGAAACAGGGTTTGAGGATGCATAATAAGGTAACGGTCAGTGTCTTTGGTTTGTAATGAATATTGATGGTCAGTTAGTCTTCAGAAATGGAAGCAGAGATGTCAAGGATGAGAAAGGAGGAGTCAGAGATGAATTAGGTGGAGGTGAGAGCAGCCTTCCCTGTATGTTCATGCCCATGTGATCAAATAAATTTTGCAGAGAATTCAAACACCATGCACACTATATCATTTATGCTCGTGGTGTGCAGCTCAAGCATCATCACAAGGTTGATCTAAGGTCCTGAAGCCCTCACACAACGATGGTGAGCAATTAGGAGCAGAAATAAGCCATTCAGTCCCTCAAAGGAAATTGACTGAGTGAATAGAAGGCAGTTATTCCTCTTAGCTGAGAAGTCAATAACAAAGGACATAAGTGTAGGGTGAAGGACAGGGGCCTTTAGAGGGAATTTGAAAAAAAAGATTCACCCAGTGGCTGGTGGGAATCCGGATAGCACTGCCTGGGGGCTACTGCAGGTGGGAAGCCTCACAACATTTAGAAAGTTCAAGAATGAACATTTGAAATGTCATAATAATTCAAGCCTATCCAAATACAGCAAAGCAGGATTAGTATAGATTGATGGGCAGAAAGGTGCATGTGCTATATGATTCTGTAACTCTAAGTCTACTCCACCATTCAATAAGATCATGGCAAATCTCGCTGTGTTCTGAATTCCACAAATCTGTCTACTACCTCCCCTCATGACCTTTGATTCCCTCGCTGAATTGGAATCTACCTCTGCCAAAAGCTATTCAATAACCTGCGCCACCTTCTGAGCCAATGTCACACAGTGCTCTGACAGGATATATCCTTTCCACAGCCCACTTCTTGAGGTCATTCAGGATCTTACATTTGACAACCAAATCACTCCTTTTTCTTCTGAACACCAGTGAAAACAAGCCCAGCCTGTTGAATCTATACTCATAATACCAACCACTCATTCTAAGCATTAATTTAGTAACCCTTTTCTGAACCATCTACAAAACATCTATTTCCTTCCTTCAATAGAGAGACCAAAGATAGGCACACCACAGTCATCTAGCTGTGGCTACAGTTGCTGTTGTTGCACCGGCTTGGTAGATGCTATGAACTACACGGATCGCTTAACTTCTTTATCTTCTTCAAGACAGGAGCGATGCTCCTTAGAAGAGGCATATGATTTTCACGATCAGTGCCACATTAATCCAAAGGGGCAAAAAGGTCCAAAGTCTCGGACTAAATGAATGACCTGAGTGATGGTTTTATTCCTTGCAACTACGTATTGCAAATGCCAACCATAGCCTGGAATGCTTTCTAGCAGCTGATCACTGTCTCCTTTGGCATTTTTATTTCCCACAGTTTCCATCTTCCATTATGATAGAGTAACAGAGGGTTTCTCATCCTCTTATAATTCTATGACTGGAGTATCTATATTGGAGAGTGATCCCTGATGTGCTCAGTTGAGGTCAACTACTTTGATGAATGCCAATCAAAAAATGCTTAAGTGATTGAGCAACTCCGCTTAATAAAGAATTGTAATATTTTGGGAACAAATGTGACATCGTTATTGTCTCACTTCAGTATTAGGAAAGTGTAGCATGGATCTGCCCTCTCACTGTGATTTTAGTACTTCTTGAGCACCAGAGTTGAATGGAAAGAGCCAGATGATTCATAGACCAGTTTTGATTTAACATCTAAAAGAATTGTCACATCAGCTCCTTTATCCAATTCACATTTTTGTCATTTGCAATAATGTCTGCATACCTTTGTCCTTCATGTCTGTATCTTAAGAGGCATCAAAGTCTTGCTGTGGGCCTATTATATCCCACAGGAAGAGTTTGTCCTGACTCTCTACATTACCTCCTAATGGGATTTCTACAACTGATTTGATCTGTGCTTAATTTCCTGTGCTGCAGGCTTGACTGCAATCAAGAGCATACCTACCTGATGGCTTTACTTTTTCTCATGTAACCCTGATGCTATCTGGTATCTCTGGAACTGTCACTTCAACAGTTCCCATTTTTGACCTCTTTCTGTGTCTTTCAGCATTCTCAAACTGCGATGGCAATGAACATGCTTCAACTGGTGTTACTGTCCCTTGGCTTTCTTATATCCCACTACCTGGCTATGTATTACATTTTTTATAATTCTTTGAAGTATTCCAACTTGTCCTTCTGGTCTGCTGGAATCATCCATTATTTTTCTTTCTCATGAACTTTGATCTGTAGCTTCAATTCATATCAATATTGCAGTCTCCCTCGCTGCCACAATGCTTTGAATGGATGCCAAGACCAGAAAGCTTTGTGCTGTACTGCATATCTATGGACTGTATTACTTGCATCAACTTAAAGCTGCATCTTTATTCTCTCATGGATTCTCCCTGTGAAGGTTCTCTGGCTGTTGGGGGTCTGTACAGCAGTCTTGTAGCTGCTTTATCTAGCTAGGTTAATCTTGCTCTGAGTCTGCAGCATCTCTGTCGTTTTTTTTATCTAAGATCATGTAATACAACAGCATGTCCACTATAGGAGGGACTGGGACCCAAGGACACAGCCTCAGAATGAAGGGATGGCCTTGAGAACTGAAATGAGGAGGAATTTCTTCAGCAAGGGGGTGGTGAATCTATGGAACTTATTGCCACAGAAGGCTGGAGAGGCCAAGACATTGAGTGTCTTTAAGACAGAGATAGATAGGTTCTTGATTAGTAAAGGGATCCGGGGTTACAGGGAGAAGGCAGGAGAATGGGGTTGAGAAAAGTATTACCCACTATAGCATGGTTAAGCAAATTCAGTGGGCTGAGTGGCCTAATTCTGGTCCTATATCTTGTCATCTCACTTTGTGCCTCCAATCTTTTTTTTGCAATTTTTAAAAACAAAAGCTAAGACTTGTCTGAAATATCTCATAGAAAGCAAATTGCATTGAAATTCATTAGTTTAACAATCAAACTACTCAAGCTAACTGCTGGGGAGACTCAGACAAGTCACACAATTCTCTTTATTTGTGTTTAAATCAAAACTGTAGGTTGGACAAATAAATGAAAGTGACATTTATGCCGTTCATGTTCCATGAAATGGTCATCTCCAAAAAGAGAGAATCGAACCATCACCCTATGACATTCAGTTGCATTCCCATTACTGAATCCCCATTGACCAACGTCCTTAGGGCTACTATTGACCAGGCAGTGAGCTGCTCTAACCATACAATTATAGTGGCTAAAAGAGCACATCTGAGGCTAGGTATTTTGTAGTACATAACTCACCTTGTGTTTCCCTGAAACCTGTCCATTATCTATAAGGCACATGTTAATATTGTGATGGAATAATCCCAACTTGCTTGGATTGGTATAATTGTAACAACACTCAAGAGGTTTAATACCTTCTAGCACAAAGCAGTCCACTCAAATTGCAATCCATTCACCACCTTCAAAATTCACACATGCCATCATTTATACACAATGGCAGCAGTGTGTACCATCTACAGCGCCATGGTCACTCACCAAGGGTCCTCTGACAGTACCTTCCAAACGCCAAATGGAAGGACAAGGTGAACAGATACATTGAGCAGCATGACCTGCAAGTTCCTCTGCCACCCATCATCCATCCTTGGAGCTATATCATGATAAGGGAGACAGTAGCATAGTAGCAATGTTATTGGACTAATAATCCAGAAAACTAGGCTAATGTTATGGGGACATTGAATCCCACCAGGGCAGTTGGTGATATTTGAATTCATTAAAAAGCTGTAATTCAAATCTAGTCAAATGGTGATTATGTAATGACTACAAGTGTTGTAAAAACCCATAAGCTTCAATAATATAGGAGAAAATGAGGACTGCAGATGCTGGAGATCAGAGCTTATAAATGTGTTGCTGGAAAAGCGCAGCATGTCAGGCAGCATCCAAGGAGAAGGAGAATCGACGTTTCGGGCATAAGCCCTTCTTCAGGAGCCCGAAACGTCGATTCTCCTTCTCCTTGGATGCTGCCTGACCTGCTGCACTTTTCCAGCAATACATTTTTAAGCTTCAATAATGTCCCTTGGGAAAGGAAACCTCCCATCTGTGTTTTGACAACGTGTGACTCTACACCTCTAGTAAATTAAGGATGAAGAAAGAAATTAACCCTGACCCTATCACAAGCCAGTGAAGCTTACATTATACACAAGTAAATAAGCTTTTAAAAATGCCTGCTCCTTCACTACCTGATTACTGGACCTACTTTCCGAACGACACTGTGGACATTCCTACATATCAAGGATTGCTGCAGTTCAAGAAGTCACCAATTTCTCAAAGACCATTTGAGATGGACAAATAAATGTTTTACAATCTAGGTGTGGAGAGTATGTTTCCTCTTTGAGGAGAATCTAGAACCAGAGAACACTACTTAAAAATCAGAGGTCACCCATCTAGAACAGAATGAAGGGATGGCCTTTAGAACTGAAATGAGGAGGAATTTCTTCAGCAAGAAAGTGATGAATCTATGGAACTTAATGCCACAGAAGGCTGGAGAGGCCAAGACATTGAGTGTCTTTAAGACAGAGATAGATAGGTTCTTGATTAGTAAAGGGATCAAGAATTACGGGAAGAAGGCAGGAGAATGGAGCAAAACATATTACAGAGGGTCATAGATCTTTAGTGCTCTCTTCTTGAAAAGATGGCAGAAGCAGAGTCCTTGAATACTTTTAAGACCGAGGTGAATAGATTTTTGTCCAGCAAGGGGGTGAGAGGTTATCAGCAACTTTGAGGAGATCTAGAACAAGAGAACACTACTTAAAAATCAGAGGTCACCCATCTAGAACAGAATGAAGGGATGGCCTTTAGAGCTGAAATGAGGAGGAATTTCTTCAGCAAGAAAGTGATGAATCTATGGAACTTAATGGCACAGAAGGCTGGAGAGGCCAAGACATTGAGTGTCTTTAAGACAGAGATAGTTAGGTCCTTGATTAGTAAAGGGATCAAGAATTACGGGGAGAAGGCAGGAGAATGGAGCAAAACATATTACAGAGAGTCATAGATCTTTAGTGCTCTCTTCTTGAAAAGATGGCAGAAACAGAGTCCTTGAATACTTTTAAGAATGAGGTGAATAGATTTTTGTCCAGCAAGGGGGTGAGAGGTTATCAGCAATAAGTAGGAATGTGGAGTTGGGTTTAGAATTCGATTGAATGGTGGACAGGTTTGAGGGGCTGAATGGCCTGCTCTTGCTCCTAATTTGTATGCTTGCAAATTTGAATTCCATTTGATAGCAAAAAATAGATAAATTCCTGGATACAGTAAAGATGATGGGCTCTGACCACATCTTAGCCGTAATATTGAAGACTTGTGCTCCAGAATGAACTGTGCTCCAACCCAGCTCTGCATTACAGCTACAACATGACTGAATACAGGAGGAAATTGACCACAAAAGCTGAGAAAGCAAATCTAAAGCTAAATAGTTCCTGATCCAACAGCCAGTTTGCAATCAGCAGCCAACTGATGAATAATACCAGTGATATCAAGTGGCACATCTTCACCATACTGAGCTCACGTTTGTTCAGTTTGGTTCCATCAGGACCATTCAGTTCCATACTTTATTGTGAATTAATCCAAAACTGAAGATCAGACTTGAATCTGGAAGCTGAGGTGAAAATGAGGCCCTTGCCATCAAGTCAGCATTTGACAGAATATATGTGGCACTGTGGAATTCTAGTGAAGTGGAATCGAGAGGAATAATCTCCAAATGCTGGAGTTCAAACTAGAATAAAAATAAAAGATTGTTGTTTGATTGTTGCAGTGGTTCCTCAAGGTAGTTTCCTAGGATCAAAGAATTTCAAACGCTTCCTCAAAAGATCTTCCTTCTATCATGAAACCAGAATGGGAATATTCATCAAAGCATGCGCAATGTCCCCGACCAATCAAAACTCCTACTGTATTGAAGTGGTCTATGTCCATATGCAGCAAGACCTGGGCAATGTTCAAGCTCTGGGAAGTATTTGTTCTAGGCAATGAGCCTTTCCAAGATACTGTTTAACCAACACTTCTTAACATTCACTTATATTACTAGCACTGCATCTCCCACAATCAATCCCTACAGACAGGGTCACGAGTGTCCAAATCTTTAATCAGTCCAGCCAGATAAATACTGTAGTATAACAAAAGGTTCAGAAATTGATTATTCTGCAGTGAATAGCTCATCTCCTAACTTCTTAAGGTATGTTCACCATCTCCAAGACATAAGTCAGAAGTGTGATGAAATGCTTTCTATTTGTCTGAATGAGTGAACCTTCAGCAAAGAAGTTCAACATGATCTCAGACAAAATATTCTGCTTCATTAGCATCCTATCCACCACTATAAATGCTTATTCCTCCCTCTATCAATGCTTTGGGCTGCACTATATACTATCTACAGGATGCACTGAAGAAACTCATCAAGGTTCTGTTGACAGCACCTTCCAAACTTGTGACGTTTACCACCTAGATGAGCAAACGTAGCAAGATGTAGCAAGATCATGACCTGAAAGTTCCTCTTCATATCTCACAGCATCTTTTGCTATTTGATGGTCATCAAACCTCAGATTTATTCCATATTTTCGCTATAGTGGGTTGTATGAGAAGTCAGGCCCCAGGTCTATCTCAAGCAAAACAGAGGTCGAAACCTGCACTGATTGTGTTATTTTGAATTATATACCAACCATCAATGCCAATTGAGCTAACTACCTCCTTGCAGCACAGTGGCATTTTAGAATCATAGAGCACAAAAAAGGCTATGTGGCCAATTGAGTCTGCACTGACAACTAAATCTACACTAGTCCCACTTTCAGCACTTCACTCATAGCCTTAAAAGTTATGAATTTTAATTTTTCTTAGTGTTATTTTGGCAAGCTTTACCTGGATAAAGTTCTGCAGTTCTGGAGTCTTATTATGCTATGTAACTACTGAAAACTTTGAGTTATGTGATAAAACTGACCTACACTTCAAGGTTTACTTGCACTTTATAGCTGGATCAGAAAATGACGGAGGCTTTATTTGCTCCCATGATTTACGCTGGAATAAATGCCCGTATTGCATTTGTTTGCAAACCATTATGACACTGTTACCCTGTTTGTTCAATGTTGTGTCATAACAGCATGCAAATTCATTTTGGAACATTAATTTGTACTAAATTTATACTAATTTAAGTGGTTTGGCAAGCGAAATTAAAGCTCAAACTGAGGACTACATAATAATTTTAAGATATGAATTTTGAAAAATATGGAAAACAGTAATCATCGCATGGGTAACCACACAGAATTATGCTTATATAAAAATTCTGGAATGGTAATAAATAATAAATGTTTATTCTACAAGGATCACAATACATGTACAAAACGTCCACTTTTTTTAGTGGCTGCCAAATGTGAATATTTGCATCTAGTTAATAATTGTAGAACCGACATGAGATTGAGATATTGATCATTACTCTTAAAAAGAAGCAGAATTCAACCTGACAGTATCAGAAACATAACATAGCTCCCCTTTGAAATTGAGGCTGCTCATATGAAACAATGTTCCTTGATATTTCACATAATCCACAACAATGGCAGCACACAAAAAAAATGTCTTGAACACTTTTAAAATTGCTCAACACCAATATTCTATATCTCCAGAGGCATTATTATTATAGTTATCCCACTTTCTAATGCACGACAAGTTCTGAAATGGGTTAGCAGTTTGCTTTGTGCAATATGGTCATTTCAAAGTGCTTGAAGTTAAATTAATGTCTAGACCATTGACAACTGAGATTCAATTTCATTGCCACTGAAGAAGTGATTTGTTGAACTGCTCCCAAGTGCTCCTTGACAATTTCACAGTTTTCTGTTATACTGACCTGTTACAGTTCGCCTAATCTATTATGTTTTACCAAGACATTTTATTGAAGATAACAAAAAATTCTTATCTATATAGCACTACATATCATTCAGGGGATGCTCCCAATGTGTTTCAGAGACATTAGAGGAGGTGTTAAAGAACTCACAAGAGTGGGAATGTGGAATGCAGGTTGACATAAATTGTGATTTTCGGATGGTACATTAAGATGCAGAGATAATGTCAGCAGCATGTTTGTGGTGTGTTCAGCATTATGCTGGCTCTCCTAGGTTCATACTTAGCAATATAAAAATGTAGCAAAAAAAAAGGAGGAAGCCATTCAGCCGCCTTGACTGTGTTCCAACTATTCAACTAGATCGTAGCTGATCCCCATATCCCCATATTCCTTAATATCCAGAAATCTATTGACTTCTGTCTTGAACATAATCAATGACTGGGCCTCCACAGGGTTCCTGGGTAGAGAACTCCACAGGTCCTCTATCTTTGAGTGAAGAAAATCGTTCTATTTTCAATCCTAAATGGTCTGTCTCTTATTTTAAGGATGTGGCCCTTGGATTTAGCCCTCAAACCAGTGGAGGGTGGACACAGGTAATAGACCTGCATGGATGAATATTTGTTATAGCAGTAGAGTCATAGACATTAGCACGAGTTTTAAAAATTAATTGCATTTTATGCTCAAGATAAAGTTAGTGGCAAATGAGAATCTTGTGGCTCCCAGTTCAAAATTGTTTACAAGTTGTCATGCAGCAGTCAAGCTTGTGTGGGCTGTGTAAATACAGCAGTTTTCCTTGTTTAATTGGAAGGCACACGGAAGGAGAGAAAGCATATGAACTTTTGCATGGAGACTTGGGACCAGCAAGGGTGAGACAGCAGTAAGAGAGGCTTGTGGAGTAGAGTTAGGGGCATGGAAGACTCTAAAAGGGAGCATTAGAGGGTTCAGAGGCAGGGAGACGAGAAGTAGGAAGGACTTGTCCTACATGTGATGGTGGAAGTGCGGAAAGTCACTCAAGGTAAGAAAATAAAGGAGCTAAAAGAGCAATGTCAGTATTGTCCAAATATGTGTCCATCTCAGCGTGTTGCCTGACTACAAATTTTAATTATCTGCTTGAAATAATGTCCCAGCCAATCTTGTTTACATTGACAAGAGAGGAGGCTGCCTCATTTAACAGTTCAACAACAGGATGGTGAGTGTAACACTGGTAATCACATGGATATGCTTTAAAGAGTGAGCACAGAAACAGTATATTATTTCTTCTACAATAAAAGAATTGCCCCTAACTTGCCTGCAACCAGCAACACATGCCTGTTATTAGGCTTGCCAGTACATTTAGCTCTCTGTCTATAGAGTACAATATTACTGTATGTTGTATTATAGGTAGTGTTCTCTTTTTTTTCTTTTTATGTGCTATAAAGTTTTATGTTATTTTGTTAAAAGTACATTGGCAGTGTCTTGTGAATATTGTCAGTGACTGGCCATCGCAGTAAACCAATTGCAAAACTAAAACCTACTGACTAAGAAAACAGGTTTCAGTCAGGGGTGTCCAGGATTATCTTCCTCCGGGATCAAAACACAGTGAGTGGTCATATGTTCTGTTTTGCTGATGTTGGTTAAAGGAGAAATGCACACAACAAGGAATGCTTTCCTTTCTACAAATACTGCCAGGGGATCTTATGCAGCCTCAAGATCATACAAATGGGAAGTTACAAATATACAAAATTGTAAGGCAAGTAACACCAGCTGAGTTGTCCAACCTGCCAGTGCTTCTTTTAAAGTTTCCTTCCTACTTGTGGCCAGTTCTTTATCAATACAACATAGCTTTATTTATTTCCAAAGCCTTCACATACAAAATCTATCACTGAACGATGTTTGCATGTTGTCGTCTAGGTTTTACCTCATGTCTAGGGAGGAGACTGCAAATTTAAAATGACCACAGAGTGGTTTCACTCTGAACATAGTGCTGAGAGAACAGACAGCAGGTTAAGTCAAATTTAAAAAGAGCATGATGAGTGGGGAAAGGTTTCAGACTGAACACAGGGGTGAGAAAGGTTGAGTTAGAAAGAAGTTCAAGAGTAGCATCAGGTAAAATCTGTAAATTTATTGGTTGGTGAGAGCTACTGCTGGGAATGAGTTGAAACAACTAAAAACCAAACAAAAGTGTCATTTCTAAAGAAGCAGCAATGACCTGGACTCTGTAAGGAGCTCCACCAAAATCAAAGTAAAATTAACTTGTCAAACTAAATGAAAATAATTAAGTTAAAATTGAAAGAAAATAAAGTTAACATAAGTGAAATTACTAGTACGTTTTTAGATTAAATTTATTGCCATTCTAAAGGTAATGAATAGTTTTCAGAATTACAAGATGGCAAGTGGAGAATAATCCAATGGGAATACAATGTGCCCCAGACAAAAACATCTTCACAAGTGGTCTTAACAAGTTTAAGCTCCATGCTTTGGAACCTGAGCAGTGGCAAAAGTGGCTGTGGGGCAGAGAACTATGTGGTTAGCACATACAGGATAGGGAAGTGTTACGGTGCAGATTAGGAGTATAAGGGATGAGAGGGAATGGGTCACTACTAGACCCTCTCGAACATTAAGGAAGGAGTGAGAACAAAGAATGAATGGTAATAGATTTATCGGATCCCTAGACAGGTGATCAGATACTATTTCTGCAAATTGAAATATGGCTTAACAATGGTGTGTTGTTTCCCTGATGTTGTGGAGTGACTGCATCAGAGTTCGAACTGCATTTTACAATCCTGAACAGTTAATTGGAATGAAGGCCCCTGACACAGCTAAACAAATGGCAATTAAATCACAACAATTCAAAAGAAGGGGAATTAGCCAGTAGTTATAGTCCACATTGATACCAACAACATCAGTAGGAACAGCAATGAGATCCTAACAGCAGAAAACAGGGAACTAGGAAAAGAATGTAGTTCCAGCATTACCCTTAGTGCCATATGTTAATGAATATATGAATAGTAAGATCAATCACTTGAGCACATGGTTGTAGACATGGTGTAGGAGGGGTAACAACCGATGTTTGAGATATTGGGACTATTACTGAGGCAGCTAGGACCTCTACAAACTGAACAGGTTACATTTTAACAAGACTGGGACTGATATCCTTACAAGGAGATTTGTTACTGCCGTTGGATTTAAGTTAAAGTAGCTTCCAAGAGGTCAGGAGCCTGAGGTGCAATCTAAATTGGAAATTATTTTGCTAAGAGGGTGGTGAATCTTTGGAATTCTCTACCCTGGAGGGCTGTGAAACCTCTGATTTTGAGTGGATGTAAAGTAGAGCTAAAGTAAAGTAAATTTTCAACCTCTTCAAGAGTTACAGGGATAGCATGTGTGAAAGGAATTGAAGAGTTTGATTAGCTGTGATTGTTTCAAATGGCAGCGCAGACTCAATGGGCTGAATGATCTACTCCTGTTGCTATGTTCCTTTCTGAAACATTGAAGTTTGCTCACACCTAGATGGTCAGTACATCAGATGGAAACATTTCCTCCTCCCATTGCCCATACAGCTGTGTTGTTGGAAATGCATAATGTAACTGACAAAAAGAAGTAAACTTAATTACATTCCTGGCTGGTTCTTGCTCTGCTCCTGCCCACTATCAGGTTCAGCCTGATTGTAATTCTCACAACCAAATTCAAAGTTGCACCAGAGTTCGAACTGCATTTTACAATCCTGAACATTTAATTGGAATGAAGACCCCTGGCATAGCTAAACAAATGGCAATTAAATCACAACACCTTCTAAATCTCAGTCATTTAAAAGGACAACATAATAGCCAGACTTAGAACTATATCTCCATTTCTTCACTGAAATTCCTCCTCACACTGAAGCTAGGCCTATGCTTCGATTCATGAGGGCAACTCACACCTTTTCAGGAACAATTAGGGATGGGCAATAAATGTCTGCCCAGCTAGCGAGAGTTACATGAATGAATACAAACCAGTGAAAGGGCGGCATCTACTGTGCCATTTTATCTACCTATTCCCAATAAGTGGATTTACATTTTGAATTTATAGACTTGCACCCAAACCTTTCTGATTCACAGGCAAAGATTTGTCTAAGTAACCCAAGATAATGTTGGAATATAGAAGGTCATGGGAAGGTTGATTTGAGCTTTATAGGTTGTGAAAGCTTTTCATAAAGTTGACACAGAAATTTTTTTTCAATCGGTTGTTTTTTTTTTAATGAAAGCGATTAGCAATTTAAAATCTCCACTAAGAGATTGTGCAGAAAGGTTGAGAGGAATACCTTGATGTATTAAGTTATTAGAGCACGGAATGGTTTGACACAGAAATAGCTGAGGCAGATACTACTATACCTGTTTAAGGAGATTGTTGATGAATATTTGAAACTGAGGAAAATATTGGTTTGTTGAAAAACAGTAGGGAAGTGGGAACCATTTTGGTTTGTTGTATCAAAAATCTTGGTTTTAGACTTTATTCCAACCTATAAAAACCTAAGCATTTTGTTGCTTTTTGCACATTATTATATCCATTCTTAATGCAAAATAGTTTGAGAAATGCAGCAACATAAATGTAAAGATAGAAAACCAACTGAAAAATGTATTTTTCTGCCCTCTGATCAAAGACTAATGGGTAAATATATGATATATTTTATAAATATTACTAATGTTCATATGCCATGTCCAACTAAACTTCAATACTGTCAAGATTTTCAAAGTCTTGGTTGTGCTTCCAGTATGCATGAACTGCATACCCTTATGCTCAAAAAGATCTCAGACCCAAGCTTCTACTTAACAACTTGAGGACTCAAGAAGCTTATCTAACTTTGCAGTAACAATGACAATAGAAAACTGTCAATAAAATCTCAGCTCAGACTTGTTCTTCTGCTTAGCAATTTAAGGACTCATAAGAAGCTTATCTAACTTTGCAGTGCCAATAACAATAAAAAGAATTCAATAGAATTTCAGCTTAAATTTGTTCAAAGAAAATTACGTTTGACAAACTTGGTTGAGTGCTTTGCTGAAATGGAGCTGGAGAAGCTTTTTTCATGAAAGTATCACACATACAAACATACTTAATCAAATGCACGCAGAGAAAAGGCTGAGGTATCCAAGAGGTGCACAAACTTCCAAAACTCTCATCCGCTGACCCTTCAAGCCTCACCTGCACTATATGATTAGATTAGGTTACCTACAGTGTGGAAACAGGCCCTTTGGCCCAACAAGTCCACACCGACCCTCTGAAGAGTAACCCACCCAGACCCATTCCCAACATTTACCCCATTCACCTAACACTACGGGCAATTTAGCATGACCAATTCACTTAACCTGCACATCTTTGGAGAGTGGGAGGAAACCGGAGCACCCGCAGGAAACCCACACAGACACAGGGAGAATGTGCAAACTCCACACAGACAGTTGCCCGAGGTGGGAATTGAACCCGGGTCTCTGGCGCAGTGAGACAGCAGTGCTAACCACTGTGCCACCATGCTGCCCAAAGTATATACGGTATATATAAACATGAATCTTCCTTTAATGAATTTCTTATATATGTGGTAGAGTTTGCAGATTCTGCATGAGACCTATGCATAATTTCAGAAGCCAAGAAACTGGAGTGGAAGCAGTTATCCTTGAAACTGCAGGCGTATAAAAAGTGAAGATGGAGGAAGGAGCATACAAATAAATTAGGGAAATAGATAATAATTACAGCAGAGTGGTCATGCAGTTTGACCTCAAATTTAATTTGACTGAAGAGATACACCAAGAAAAGTAAATGGACTTCCTACAGGAATACTTCCAAATTCAGTATGTAAGAAGTTCAATAAAGGAAGATTCATGTTTATGTATACCTATATACTCATATACAGGTCAATCTCATGTATAAGGTGACCCCTAAGTATTGGCCAAAAATCTTGTAGTTTCCATATATCTCATGTATAAGTCAGCCCTACTATGTTGCATTAAATTGCATTCATTCATTCAGATTGGTAACCGCATTCATCACTCATTGTTTACTTTATCACATCTTTTTTCATTCATAACTCTACTTACCGCACTTGGCTTACTCATTCAGACCAGTACTAAGTCTATCGGTACTTATCGTACTTTGTTCACTATACATCCAAAAATTAATATCATTAAAAAGTGGTGCATGAATTTCAGACCCTCAAAACTTGTGCTCATGTATTTCTCAATCCCCTAATTTCAGCTTTAAAAAAAACCGTCTTCAAAATTTTACCTATACACAAGTATATATGGTAATTATGGGGAATGAACCAGAATAGATAAGAGGAGTAAATTTAAGCATTTAATCTAAGTAATATTGATCATAACATAATACAGTTCTGAGGAAGGGTCACACCAGACCAGAAATGTTAACGTTGATTTCTCTGCACAGATACTGCCACACCTGCTGAGCTGTATCAGCATTTTCAGTTTTTATTGTTGTTAATGTAATATGGGTTAGTACAATAATTAAAAAAGGGCAAGATGTAAGAAACACCAGAGCAATAGATTTTATAAAAGCTAGTTTTGACCAACTTGGTGTTCAATAGAGCACAGAATAAATATATTCAACTGACAAACTAAATATGAATGAGACACCATGGCATTAAATGCATTATGGAAAAATGGGGATAAGAATGGAGACTTAGTCAAAGCATTTCAAGAACAGGCTTAAACATAGCAACAAAACATATGTAGAAAGAAAGTGGAAAAATTAAATTAATAATTAGGAGAAATCAGAAATTATATTTTAAAGGAACATTAAAAAAACTGAAACATTACACAGGTGCTTTTTTGTTAGCAAGACCTCTTAGGCATGGTCAAGGTTATATTAAAAGGTATTGATGATGAAATGGCAGAAACATTAAATGTGAATAATGCAGTATTTAGCAGGGGAATAGATCCGGCACCCTCACAGTTTGAAATGTTATCTCAAGAGAAGATTAGAAATACTACAAGTATAATTAAAAAAAAAAGTGGACTATTAAATAAACCAAACAGATGCTAACAGGAAGAAACCCTTGATCCCAATTGCTTGCATCATTGAGTTGAAATTGGTTCTTAAAATGCCATCTTAAATGGAGGTCAGAATAGGGAGACCTGGTGGTGTGTGTAAAAACAGATTCTTTGTTTATGAGCAGGACATGTTGCGAAGCTTGTGAGAAGTAACAAGAGGAGTCATTGAGTCACTCCTTATGTGGGAGTCACTGAGTACAAATCAGAGGGAGTTACACTAAGTCTTTGCTCCTTGATTTGTCCTCAGCTGGAATATTGACCAGCACTCTGTCAAGATATCAGGGGTTTCACCAACTGGTCAGATAATTGGCAGGTAACTTGTCAGTGCTGTGGGAAAGGCTAGAATGAATTATATACCATCAAGGCACTCACTGTTCTGCCTTCTCCTTGATTCAGGTCTTGAGCAGGCAGCAGCTTGGAGGCTTCTCATGCTATCAGTGCCAGTGGGAGTGGTACCTCTGTATACACTCGTGACGCCATGGGTTACTATGTGATTTAGTCTGAATGAGAAAGAGTGCAGGATGGAGTTTGCAGGGTGGTGGTAATGATAACTGTGATTGGGGGGGGTCAGGTGGTGGAGGCATAGTGGGCTTGTTCACAAAGATTTTGGAGGTAAATTAAGGGGTTGACTTCAATGGAAATATCGAATCCCTTCCTCCAATATTGTATTACTCGATCAGTGGCTGTCTATGAGGGACCTTGCACCAAATAGTCATTTGAAAAACTGACAGAATTCTAAGAGAATAGTTGCAAGAGTGTGGCAAAGCCATGCAGTGATAGAACTCTACTGACTGGAGTTCAGACAAATCTCCTTTAAACATACAGGACTCTGAAGGGACTTACCATGCTAAATGCTGAAAAAAATGTTTTCCCTCATCAGAAAGTCTCAGATCAGAGAGTGTCACCTCAGAATAAAAGGGCTCCAATTCAAAACTGAGATGAGAAGGAATTTCTTCTCTCAGAGGGTTGAGAGTCTTTGGAACGTCTTACCACAAAGAGTCATGGGGGCAGAGTACTCGTGTATACTTAAGGTTGACATCACTTATGGTATCAAGGGTTACAGGGAAAGGCAGGAAAATTTATATGAGGAATGTCAGATCAGAAGGCCAATGGTATGTTGGCCTTCATTGTGAGAAGTTTTGAGTACAGGAGCAGGGTTGCATTGCTGCAATTATACAGGGCCTTGGTGAGGAATACTGTGTGCAATTTTAGTCTCCTTTTCTGAAGAAGGATGTTCTTGCTCTTGAGGGAGTGCAGTAAAGGTTTACCAGGCTGATTCCAGGGATGCTAGGACTGACATATGAGGAGAGGCTGACTAGGTGAGGATTATTTTGCTGGAGTTCAGATGAATAAGAGGAGGATCTCATAGAGACTTATAAAATTCAAACAGGACTAGACAGAATAGATGCAGGGAGGATGTTCCTGATAGTGGGTGTTTCCAGAACTAGGGGTCACAATCTGAGGATTCGGGGTGGACCATTTAGGAGTGAGATGAGGAGACATTTCTTTACCCACAGAGTGGTGAGCCTGTGGAATTCATTGTCCCAGGAAGTAGTTGATGCCAAAACATTGAATGCATTCAAGAGCTGGCTAGATATAGCACTTGGGCTGAATGGGATCCAAGGTTATGGGGAGAATGCAGGATGAGACAATTGAGTTGGACAATCAGCCATGATTGTGATGAGTTGTGGAGCTGGCTTGAAGGGCCAAATGGTTCTTCCTGCTCTTATCTTCCAAGTTTCTGTGTTTCTCTGATCATATTAAATGGCAATGCAGGATCAAAGTCTATTCTTGTTCCTATTTCTTATGGTCTTATGGATTCTTCATTTAATCACCATTGAAAATCAGTGAGCTTGGGGTTAAAGAGTGGTCAGGATTCTTGTGACATTCTGACTTATTGAAGCAGAGTTTATGCTGCTGTCCAGAGACCTTCCTGTAATTAAATGGGTCTGGCTGCCAGTGTTTCCCACCATAACAGGAGGCATTAAATTCAGCCCATTGTGTTGAATTCGAGTGCCACACTTCAGAAAGGATGTCGATAGAGAGGGTTCAGAATGGATATAATCAAGGAGAAGCAGGAATATAGGATGTCAGCTCTGTGGATAGACTGATCAAGCTGGAGTTATTCTCCTTAGAGCAGGGAAATCAGGAGGAGATTTGACAGAGATATTCACAAAAGATTTTGATAGAGAGAAGAAGGAAAATAATGTTTCCAGTGGCAGAATAGTCAGAAAATAGAAAGTACAGATTTAAACTGGTTGACAGGAGGATCCAGAGCTAACGGGAGAATAGGATTGAGCAAAAATCCCTCTCATCTGGAGTGTAATTCAGATAAATGCGAGGTGCAGCATTTTGGAAATGAAAATTTTAGCAGGACTTATACACTTAATAGTAAGGTCCTAAGGAGTGTTGCTGAACAAAGAGACCCTGGAGTGCAGGGTCATAGCTCCTTGAAAGTGGAGTCGCAGGTGGATAGGATAGTGAAGAAGGTGTTTGGTATGCTTTCCTTTATCGGTCAGGGTATTGAGCACAGGAGTTGGGAGGTCATGATGCGGTTGTACAGGACATTGGTTAGGCCACTGTTGGAATATTGCGTGCAATTCTGGTCTCCTTCCTATCGGAAAGATGTTGTGAAACTTGAAAGGGTTCAGAAAAGATTTACAAGGATGTTGCCAGGGTTGGAGAATTTGAGCTATAGGGAGACACTGAAGAGGCTGGGGCTGTTTTCCCTGGAGCGTCGGAGGCTGAGAGGTGACCTTATAGAGGTTTACAGAATTATGAGGGGCATGGATAGGATAAATAGACAAAGTCTTTTCCTGGGGTCGGGGAGTCCAGAACTAGAGGGCATAGGTTTAGGGTGAGAGGGGAAAGATATAAAAGAGACCTAAGGGGCAACTTTTTCACGCAGAGGGTGGTACATGTATGGAATGAGCTGCCAGAGGAAGTGGTGGAGGCTGGTACAATTGCAACATTTAAGAGGCATTTGGATGGGTATATGAATAAGAAGGGTTTGGAGGTATATGGGCCGGGTGCTGGCAGGTGGGAATAGATCAGGTTGGGATATCTGGTTGGCATGGACCAAAGGGTCTGTTTTCATTGTGTACATCTCTATGACTGTATGACTCTACTAGACCAAAACCCCTGGACTTTTCAAACACTTAAAAGTTAAATACGCAGACTCAGAGATAGTTGCCTGGAACTGTTGTTCAGCGCGAAAATACAATTCACACCTCGACTCGAAAAGATCAGTCACTAAGGCCTGACACCACACAACACAGAACGGATGAGGCCTCTACAGATACCAAAGTAAACAAGCAGGAGGTTGGAAGAAGACAGCAAACCAGGCACAGCATCAGGAGGTGGAGAAGTCAACGTTTCAGGTTTAACCCTTCTTCAGGACTCGGGCTGGGTATAAGGGGAGGTGCAGATAATGCGGGTGGAGTGGGGAAGGGTTTGGATGGGGAGAGGGCAGGGCGGTGAGGTAGTGATAGGTGAGCACAGGTAGAGGGTACGACCTGGTTGGTCATGGGAGCAATGAATCCGGTTGGTAGCTGGAAGGAAGGGCTGGTCAGATGAATGGAAGGGAGGAGGAGGGTTTGGCAAGGGAGTCTGGGGATGGGAAGGGAGGTCATTTGAAATTGGAGAACTCAATGTTGGGCTATAGGGTGCCCAGACAGAAGATGAGGTTCTGTTCATCCAATTTGCGGACTGATTTGCTGTGGCAATGGAGGAGTCTAAGGAGGATCATGTCAGAGAGGGAATAGGAAGTTAAATTAATTTGGTCGGTGACTGGGAGGTAAGGTTGGCCTCTGAGGGCCTGGCTGAGATACGTAGCAAAACCTGCCCTGAGTTTATGTTTGGTCTCACCAATGTAGAGAAGTCCACATCAGGAGCACTGGATACAGTAAACTAGGTTGGAGGAGAGGAAGGGGAACCTCTTTCTAACCTGGAAGGGGCCCTGGGTGGCAGTGAGAGGGGTGGTGTGCTGGCAGGTTTTGCATATTTTCTGGTTGCAGAGGAAGGTACCATGGCATTATGGGGTGGTGGGGAGAGTGGCATGAACCATGGATTGGTAAAGGGAATGGTTGTTGCGGAAGGCAGAGCGGGGTAGTGGAGATAAAGATGTTCTTGGTGGTTGAGTCCAGTTGGAGTTGATGGATGTGTTTAAGGATGATACATTGGATGCAGAGACTTGAAGGTTGGTATATGAAGACAAGGGGGATTCTGTTTTTATTGCATTTGGAGGGGGTTCAGATCAGTGGAACGAGACTGGAGGTAGTACAGTGGAATGTTGTCTGGATGACAGAAGGGGGAATAGCTTGTTGTTCAAAATAGGTGGACACCTGGGATGCTTGGGAGTGGAATGTCTCCTCATTCAAGCAGATGCAATGGAGACAGAAGAATTGGGAAAATGTGATGAAGTTCTTGCAAGTTATTGGGTAGAAGGAGGTCGAGTCCAGGTAGTTATGGGAGTCTGTGGGTTGAGTAGACGTCTGTCTGTAGACTGTCACTGAAGATGGAAATAAAGTTGTCAAAAATGGGAAGGGGGTGTCCAAGAGAGACCACATTAATTTATGGGTGTGGAAGTTATGGGCAAAGTCAATGAACTGCTCCAGTTTAGCTTGGGTGCAGGATGTAGCACCAATGCAGTCATCAATGTAACAGTGGAAGAGTTGGGACACGGTGCCTGTGCAGGTACTGAAAAGGAACTGTTCAAGGTAACCGACAATTGGGCAGGTGTAGCTGGGGATGAAAAGTGTGGCGCTGGAAAAGCACAGCAGGTCTGGCAGCATCCGAGAAGCAGGAGAGTGACGTGTCAGACATAAGCCTTTCATCAGGAATGTGGAGGGAGAAGGGGGCTGCAAGATAAATAGGGGGTTGGGCATGGGTTGGGGAAATGTAGGTGGGAAGGAGATAGGTGGATGCAGGTGGGGGTAATTGTGAAAGGTCAGTGAGGAGGATGCGGCAGATAGATGGGAAGGAAGATGGACAGGTAGGACAGGTCAAAAGGGTAATCCTTGATGGAGGACAGGAAAAATTTCTGGCAACAGGCTGCTCATTTTTTGAGGTATTTTAGGTGTTGGAGGTGAGTTGCTTGAATTCCAGGAGCAGCGAATACTGTTTTATATGCTATTGCTTTGTTTTGGAACTGTGGAGAAAAAAAAAGCAATAGCACTTTTAAAAAGGAAGAGGGACAGACAAAGACAGCACATGGTCAGTGTAGGAGACAGAGAGAGAGAAACCTGCATTGCTAACTGACACAGCAGTGAATTTGTACAGTTACTGCCTTTGCTGTTTGAATTCATGCATCGTTGGACATTGGAGTGTGTCTGGGAAAACTTAACAAAGGGTGAAATTCACAACTGATCTTGGAGGAACCTGTTTGGGAGAGTTCACTGCACAGAAACAGATAAGTGAATGGTTTTAAGTATAGCCTTGCTATAAATCTACAATAAAGAGTAGAGTCCATTATTTATTGATTATATGTTTTATTGAAATATGTCTCTGAAGTCATAAGTATTAAGTTAGCCTGGAGTAGTATTTTGTAGTGGAATGAAATGGTGTTATCTTCTGGGTCTGTAGACTGGAAGAAGCAAAAATGGCCTTTAGTAGAGTGATGTACTCTTCTTGTCAGATGTGGGAGCTTAAGGAGAGGTTACATGTTACTGAAAATTATATCTGCAACAAATGCCGTTGGTTGCAAATCCTATCAGATTGAATGGATTGTTTGGAGCTACAATTAGATGCCATGAGGAATTTATAAGAGCAAGGGCATGTGATGGATGTCAGTTATAGGAAGGGGGAAAGGCCACAATCCAGTCACATAGATGGGTTAACTCTAGGAAAAGTAAGAGAGGTAGGCAGGTAGTGCAGAAGGTAAAAGAAGCCTTCTGTGGCCATCCCCATTTCAAACAAGTCTGCTGTTTTGGAAAATGTAGGGGATGATGGATTCTCAGGGGAATGTAGCACAGACAGCCAGGTTTCTGGAATCAAGACAGGCTTGAATGTAATGAGGAGCATGTTGGGTTCAAGTGATCAATTGTGTTAGAGGACTCTCTAGTCAGAGGCATAGACAGACACTTCTGTGGCCAGCAGCAAAAAATCAGAATGGTATGTTGCCTCCCTGGTGCCAGGATCAAGGATGTCTCAGAGAGGGTGCAGAATGTTCTCAAAGGGAAGAGGGACCAGCAGGAGGTCATTGTACACATAGGATGGGAAAAGGATGAAATTCTGAAGGGAAAATACAGAAAGTTAGGCAGGAATTTAAAAAGGAGGTCCTCAAGAGTAGTAATATCTGGATTACTCCTAGTGCTATGAGCAGGTGAGGGTCAGAATAGGAGGATAGAACAGATGAATGCATGGCTGAGGAGCTGGTGTATGGGAGAAGGAGTCACATTTTTAGATCATTGGAATCTCTCCTGCGGTAGAAGTGACTTGTACAAGAAGGATGGATTGCACCTGAATTGGAAGAGGACTAATATACTGGCAGGGAGATTTGCTAGAGCTGTTCAGGAGGATTTAAACTAGTAAGGTGGGGGCAGAGGTGTGGGAATAGTGAGGAAAGAAATGAATCTGAGACTGGTACAGTTGAGAAAAGAAGCAAATCAAGCAGTCAGGGCAGGCAGGGACAAAGCAGAGAACAAGGTAGGATTGATAAATCAAACTGCATTTATTTCTATGCAAAAGGCCTAATAGGGAAGGCAGATGAACTCAGCATATGGTTAAGAACAAGGGTCTGGGATATCATAGCAATTACAGAAACATGGCTCAGGGATGGACAGAACTGGCAGCTTAATGTTCCAGGATACAAATGCTACAGGAAGGATAGAAAAGGAGGCAAGAGAGGAAGGGCAGTGGCATTTTTGATAAGGCATAGCATTACAGCTGTACTGAGGGAGGATATTCCCAGAACTACATCCAGGGAAGTTATTTGGGTGGAAGAGAGAAATAAGAAAGGGATGATCACCTTATTGGGATTGTATTATAGACTCCCTATAAGTAGTGCGAAATTGAGAAATAAATTTGTAAAGAGATTTCAGTTATCTGTAAGAATAATAGGGTGGTTGGGGATTTTAACCTTCCAAATATAGACTGGGACTGCCACAGTGTTAAGGGTTCAGATGGGGAGGAATTTGTTAAGCGTGTACAAGAAAATTTTCTGAATCAGTATGTGGATATACCTACTTGAGAAGGTGCAAAGCTTGATGTACTCTTGGGAAATAAAGCAGGGCAGGTGACTGAGGTATCAGTGGGGGAGGACTTTGGGGCCAGCGACCATAATTCTATTAATTTTAAAATAGTGATGAAAAATGACAGACCAGATCCAGAAATTGAACTTCTAAATTGGAGGCAGGCTAAATTTGACAATATTAGGCAAGAACTTTCAAAAGCTAACTGGGGACAGATGTTTGCAGGTAAAGGGACGGCTGGAATATGGGAAGCCTTCGACAATGAGATAAATAGAATTCAGAGGCAGTATATTCCTGTCAGGGTGAAAGGAAAGGCTGGCAGGTATAGGGAATGCTGGATTACTGGAGAATTTGAGGGTTTGGTTGAGAAAAAAGAAGGAAGCATATGCCAGGTATAGACAGGATAGATCGAGTGAATCCTTGGAAGAGTATAAAGGCAGTAGGAGTATACTTAAGAGGGAAATCAGGAGGGCACAAAGGGGACATGGGATATATTTGGCAACCAGGGTTAAGGAGAATCCAAAGGGTAACTAGGAAGAGAGTAGGGCCCCACAAAGATCTGCAAGGTAGCCTTTGTGTGGAGCCGCAGGAGATGGGGAGATTTTAAACAAGTATTTTGCATCAGTGTTTACTGTGGAGAAGTACATTAAAGACAATAGAATGTAAGGAAGTAGATGGTGACATCTTGAAATATTTCCATATTACAAAGGAGGAAATGCTGGATGTTTTGAAACACATAAAGGTGGATAAATCCCCAGGACCTGATCAAGTGTACCCTCCAACTCTATAGGAAGAAAGGGAAGTGATTGCTGGGCCTCTTACTGAGATATTTGTATTGTCGATAGTAACAGGTGAGGTGCCAGAAGACTGGAGGTTGGCTAACGTGGTATCATTGTTTAAGAAAGGTGGTAAGGACAAGCCAGGGAACTATAGGCCAGTGAGCCTGACCTCGGTGGTGGGCAAGTTATTGGAGGAAATCCTGAGGGACAGGATTTACACGTATTTGGAAAGACAAGGGCTGATTAGGGATAGTCAACATGGCTTTGTGCGTGTGAATTCATGTCTCACAAACTTGATTGAGTTTTTAAAATAAGTAACAAAGAGAATTGATGAGGGCAGAGCAGTGGACATGATCTATATGGACTTCAGTAAGGCGTTCGACAAGTTCCCCATGGGAGGCTGGTTAGCAGGGTTAAATCTCATGAAATACACAGAGAACTAGCCATTTGGATACAGAATTGTTTCAAAGGTAGAAGACAGAGGGTGGTGGTGGAGGATTGTTTTTCAGACTGGAGGCCTGTGACTAGTGGAGTGCCATATGGATCGGTGCTGGGTCCACAAATTTCTGTCATTTATATAAATGATTTGGATAGGAACATAGGAGGTATATTTAGTAAGTTTGCAGATGACACCAAAATTGGAGGTGTAGTGGACAGCGAAGAAGGTTACCTCAAATTACAATGGGCTCTTGATCAGATGGGCTAATGGACTGACAAGTGGCAGATGGAGTTTAATTTAGATAAATGCGAGGTGCTGCGTTTTGGGAAAGCAAATCTTAGCAGGACTTGTACACTTAATGGTAAGGTCCTAGGGAGTGTTGCTGAACAAAGAGATCTTGGAGTGGAGGTTTGTAGCTCCTTGAAAGTAGTGTCGCAGGTAGAAAGGATGGTGAAGAAGGCCTTTGGTATGCTATCCTTTATTGGTCAGAGTATTGAGTATAGGAGTTTGGAGGTCATGTTGAGGTTGTACAGGACATTGGTTAGACCACTGTTGGAATATTGCATACAATTCTAGTCTCCTTCCTATTGGGAAGATGTTGTGAAACTTGAAAGAGTTAAGAAAAGATTTACAAAGTTGTTGCCAGAGTTGGAGGATTTGAGCTGTAGGGAGGGTCGAATAGGCTGAGGCTGTTTTCCCTGGAGTGTCGGAGGCTGATAGGTGACCTTATTGAGGTTTATAAAATCATGAAGGGCATAGAGTAATAGAGCCATAGAGATGGACAGCATGGAAACTGACCTGGATTGGTTAAATAGACAAGGTCTTTTCCCTGGGGTGGGAGAGTCCAGAACTAGAGGGCATAGGTTTAGGGTGAGAGGGGAAAGAAATAAAAGAGACATGGGGGCAACAGTTTCATTCAGAAGGTGGTGCGTGAATGGAATGAGCTACCAGAGGAAGTGGTAGAGACTGGTGCAATTGCTATTTCTGGAGATTAGTGAGGTGGAAGATGAGGACCTGGGGTGTTCTGATCTTGTTGGGGTTGGAGGGGTTGGATTCAAGGGTGAGGATTTGGGAAATGGAGGAAATTTGCTGAAGGGCATTGTTGATCATGTGGGAGGGGCAATTGTGGTCCTGGAAATAGGAAGTCATTTGGGATGTCCTGGAGTGGAATTGTTCCTCCTGGGAGCAGATACTGTGGAGGTGGAGGAAGTGGGAGTAAGGGATCATGTTTTTATAGGAGGTGGAGTGGGAGGAGGTGTAGTCCACATAGCGGTGGGAGTCAGTGGGTTTGAAATAGATTTGTGTGTTGAAACAGTTGCTGGAGGTAGAAGCATTTGATGTTAATGCTGTGTGGTTGAAGGGTCCCAAGGTGGGAGATGAGAGATTTTTCTTCCAGTTATCTTTCCAGAACCCCTCCCCTCACTTCATCCCAGATTCACCCCTCAAACTCAGCACCATCCTCTTAACCTGTCTGACCTGTCCTTCTTCCTTCCCACATATCCCCTCCCCACCAACCTATCACAATTCGGCCTCACCTGCATCCACCTTCCCAGTTACCTTATCCCCAGCAACCCCCCCCCCAATTTATCTCTCATCGCCCTTCCCTCTCCTCAATCCTGATGAAGGGATTATTCCTGAAATGTCGACTCTCCTGCTCCCCGGTTGCTGCCTGACCTTCTGTGCTTTTTCCAGCACCACACGTTTTGACTCTGACTCTCTCTAACATCTGCAGTCCTCACTTTCTCCTAGGTGTAGCTGGTTTCATCTGAGTGCCCATGGCCACCCTCTGGATTTGGAGGAAATGAGAAGAGTTGAAGGAAAAGTTATTGAGGGTGAGGCAGGAAGAGGATATTGGCAGAAGAGGATGTGTCTGTTGGAGAGGAAGAAGCTGAGGGTCTGAAGGCCATCAGCTATATTGAACAGTCCCTCTTCAGTACCTACCCTGTGCCCCAAATCCTCCGCTGTTACATCGATGACTGCATCGGTGCAGCATCCTGCACCCAGTATGAAATGGAGCAGTTCATTGAATTATCCCACAACTTCCACCATGCCCTCAACTTCACTTGGTCCATCTCGGACACCTCCCTCCCCTTTCTTAATATCTTTGTTTCCATCTCCAGTGACAGGCTGTGTACGGACTCCCAAAACTACTTGGACTTCACCTCCTCCCACCCAAATCCTGCAAGATCTCCATCCCATTTTCTCAATTTCTCCATTTGCATCGCATCTGCTCAGACAAGGAGACTTTCCACTCCCAAGCATCCCAGATGTTCACCAATTTTGAACAATGTGCTTTTCCCTCCCTCTATTATCCAGACATCCCTCCACCACACCTCCTTCATTCCCTGCTCCACAGGTCTAAGCCCCCCTCACTCCAAATGCAATAAAGACAGGGACCACCTAGTCCTTTCTTACCACCCCACCAGTATTTCCATCCAACATATCATCCTTAAACACTTGTGCTAATTCCAATTAGATACCACGACCAAGAACATCTTCCCCTCCCGACCCATCTCTGCCTTCCGCAAGGACCATTACTAGACATTCAACTTGGGAGTGGCAAGGTCACTCAGTGGTTAGCACTGCTGTTTCACAGTGCCAGGGACCAAGATTCGATTCCAGCCTCTGATGACTGTCTATGTGGAGTTTACACATTCTCCCTGTGTCTGCATGGGTTTCATCCGGTTTCCTTCCACAGTCCAAAGATGTGCAGGTCAGGTGAAGTGGCCATGCTAAATTGCCCATAATGTTCAGGGATGTGTAGGTTAGGTGCATTAGACAGGGGTAAATGGAGAGTAATAGGGTAGGGAAATGAGTCTGTGTGGGATACTCTTCGGAAGGTCAGTCTGGACTTGTTGGGCCAAAGGGCCTGCTTCCACATTGTAGGGATTCCATGATTCTATGAAGTTAAAATCAATATTCATTCGCACAGATATCAGGCATTCTACTTCAATCAAAATACATTCACATATACTCTGAACAGTCAGGAAGCCAGTTCTCCTCAAAGGGAATACAATGGCAAGTGCAGATTTGGTAGTTAGATAAAAGGCCCACAATTACTATAATTGCAAGCCCTGATCTCACCTGATAGGCCTGTTCCCCACAACCATCTCCAGAAGCGGGATATCGACAGCAATCCCAAAATGTATGGATACAGGCCTATTCCATACCAAGGGAACCAATAGCAACTGACCATGACCAATGGACCTGAGAACTGACCGCCTCCAAAACCCACTGACCTGATTGACACCACATCCTGACACATCCTGATCAGACACATCCTGAGGTGAGAACTGGCTCATAAAACCACTAACAAGTAAGGAAACCCAAGTACTCACCTGATAAACCCACTAGACATCTTACCGCATCAATCGACTCAAACCCGACTGAGGGCCTACACAGTGCGAAGTCTTCATTGAGGCATTGGGTACAGCAAGCAGGAGCGGTCAACTGTACTTCAAAATCATGTTTATCCTCAGTGGTGAGCTTAAACTCCCAAGACCCAAAAGTTTCCAACCTAGCTAGCAGGGAGGGGCAGGTGGGTGGTGACAGTGCAGAAAACTCAAGGGTAGGAAACCTGATGAAAGTGTCTGTGACTGCTTCTAGTAGTGTTTAACCTATGCTTAATTTGATAGTGTCTTTCATTAGTGTCTCTATATAATTGTGTTAATTTCCCTGTTTTATTGCATTTGCCTTTATTTCTTGGATTATACTTGCCTCTTTTTATATTTTATAAATGCAGAGATATTTTTCCCCTGAAACACCTGTCTATTGTCTTCTTCATTTCACATTCCTAAACAAGTCCAACGTCTACAACCAGAGATCTGCCAGGGATTCGATCCACCTAAAAATCACCAAATTACTGATCACAAACCAGAACCCGACAAGAGGAATAAAGTTTTGCACAACAGGTTGTTATGATCTGGAATACAATGCATCAATGCACCCACTGTTAGTGACACGGTGGCACAGTGGTTAGCACTGCTGCCCCAGAGACCTGGGTTCAATTCCTGCCTTGAGCAACTGCCTGTGTGGAGTTTGCACATTCTCCCCATATCTGCGTGCGTTTCCTCCAGTTTCCTCCCACAGTCCAAAAATATGCAGGTTAGGTGAATTGGCCACGCTAAATTGCCCATAGGTGAAGGGCTAAATGTAGGAGAATGGGTCTGGGTGTGTTTCCTTTTTGGAGGATTGGTGTGGACTTGTTGGGCCGAAGGGCCTGTTTCCACACTGTAAGTAATCTAATCAATGAGTGGTGAAAACAGATTCAACAATAACATTTCAAAGATAATTGGAAAAATATTCAAAAGAAATACATTTAAAGGAGAATGTGGAAGAAATTACCATCTAAATGGATGACTCTATCACAGGCACATGGTTGAATGGCCACCTTCAAGATTTTCTCATTCTGCGATTCTATAAAGTGTGAGGAATTAGTTCACAGAATGAGGGTCATTGAGGGGGAGAAGACTGAGCATGCCGATGGAGTGACATTGTTCTTTCTTGCACAATCATGGCAAACTCAAAGTAACTATTGAATCTGGCAGAAGAACAAAGCTTACAAGAGTCAGTTTGCAGCTGTCAATGAATGATAAAGGTGAAATACAAATGCTTATGCATTCAGAACAAAGGAAAGCCTACAATTAAATGTGTAAGGAATGAAGAAAGAGAAAGATTTGGGTTGTAGCAAACAGAAGTAATTATGTAACATAAGCTCCTCGACAGCAAAATGAAAGGACTAATTTATTCTTTCTCAGGTTGTGTGTGTCACTGGCAAAGTCAACATTCATTATTCATCCTTAATTGTCTCCTCAGTTGGTGGTAGTGAAGCTTGTTCTAGAGCTGCTACAGCCTATGTGATGGAGATACTCCCACAATGCAGAAAGAAAGGAGTTTTCAGAATTCCGACTCAACAACACTAAAGGAATAGTATTACACATCCAAACCAGGATGCTGTGAGTTTGGATAAGAGTGTAATGACAATGTCATTCCCAAGCATTTCTTTGAGATATGGAAGGCCATAAGTTTAGGAGGTGTGGCTAAAGTAGATTTGGCAACTTGCTGCAGATTTTGTAGATAGTACAACGTTGTGTGATGATGGAAATGGTAATGGTGGTAGATGGGGCACTAATAATCAAGCAGTTTGCTTTGTCCTGGACAATGTTGATTTTCTTGAATGTTGATGGCTTCTTTTCTAGTTTCAACACCGTCACCTCTGGGGTCTTCCTCAATGACTTATCCGTGGCCTCTTTCATGTAGTTCATCTATATGCTAGCCTTCAGAAAGGATGTCTGTTTCTATATTCACAATGACAACACTAACTCCACCTCACCATCACCACTGTGCATAAAGGATCACAATAGCTATCCAATATCTTGGCTGGACGAGTAGAAATTTCCTCCGATTTAATATTAGAACTGGAAAACCTTGCGTTTGATTCCCAGCACAAACTCCCCTATCCTGCTAACCAATTCCCCTATCTTTTCCTGGTTTATATGCAAGGCAAAGCCCGACTGATGGCAGCTTTGTTTTCTAGAAGAACAAGGATGACACTTAAACGGGAATTCCAACATATCTAAGATCCCCTTTAAGCCACACACTCTCCTAACTGGCAACTATGTCACTGTGTCTTCACTGAAGCTGGGTCAAAGTTCTGGAACACCCCGGTAGGTGGACCAACACTGTGTGAGCTGCGACAACTGAAGAAGCAGCTTATGATCACATTCTGAATGGCAATGAAGGATAGTCAACAAATGCTCACAACACATGAGGAAAACAAAATAAAGTCTGTTGTTTAGTGTTAAACAATGATTTCCTATGTTTGTTTTCTGATTCCTTGGTGATGATCTTTTGAAGATCTTTAGAACAATGAAGTCTAACTACAATTACAGTCTAGTTTCCCCTTGCCTTTACAGGGAAGAAATGAGACATTATTACAATTATACAATATTAGAGTCGTAGACATGTACAGCATGGAAACAGACCCTAAGAAAACAATCTGATTATTAAATGAGAGTTGAGAAAGGAAAATACATTGTATTTATTGTAGGTTATGTTTCAATGATCAAGCATTTAAATGTTCAAGCATTTTCACAGATAGCACCAAGGCCAAAGTGCAGACATCTCTTGTTATTTTCTCTCATTTTTTGAGCAATATTCTGAAAGGACATGGTTACTTTGATTCAATCTTACACTCTATAGCCAGCAGTAAGGCTCAAGCAGTGAATTTCTTTAGCACTAAGCTAGTAGAGAAAAAAACTTAGGGTCATTTACCTTTTGCAATGCTGATTCAATCAAAATACACTTAAAAGGCCATTTTCTTGTACCAGACACTTGTATGAAACAAATATTACTTGTCACTCATCAACCCAGTCTGCATGTTGTCCAGATTTTGCTGCATGCAAAGGCCAATTGTTTCAGTACCAGAGGACTAGTGACTGCAATTTTATGTTGTGCAATGATTAGTGAAAATAGACTCTCTGACCTCATGATAGAAGGAGTGAAACCAATGAAATAGCTGAAGGTGATTGGGCGTCGGACACTACCTCAGGAACTCCTGTCCTGGGGCCTTCCTTCCACTGACTCTGTCTATACTATTTGCTGCCTCAGGTAGGTAGCCAACACAATCAAAGATCTCCTCCTTGTCCTGGTTATATTCTCTTCCATCCTCTTCCATCAGGAAGACACAAAAGTTTTAAACCATGTCCCAAAAGATTTAAGAACAGCTTCTTCCCTGCTGTTATCAAATTTATGAATGGATGTCTCATACATTATATTTAATATTTGCCTCCACCTCCTCTGTAGCTGTAACACAATGTTCTGCATTCTGTTCCATTACCCTTATGTAAGATATGATATGTCTGGTTAGCTCACAACACAATACTTTTCACTGTATCTCAATACATACAAAAATATCAAGTCAAACCAAATTGAAAAGATGATTAACCTTCAATAACTGCAGCCATCTTCCTCCATGCCACGTATAACTCAGATCAATGGAGATTATAGGTAAAAAACAATGACTACAGATGCTGGAAACAAAATTCTGGATTAGAGATGCTGGAAAAGCACAACGGTTCAGGCAGCATCCGAGAAGCAGTCAGATGCTGCCTGAACTGCTGTGCTTTTTCAGCACCTCTAATCCAGAATCAATGGAGATTATTCCAATTGATCCCATTGAATTCACATTTTTCTTCTCAGTGCCACACCCTGTTGCTGTCTTGACATCAAAAGCAGCCATTCTGAACATGGAAATTCAGCCCTTTTGTTCATGTTTGCACTCAGACTGCATTGATATCTGTAGTTGAGTGGCCCTGCCAGAACCCAAACTGAGCATCAATGAGCAAACAAGTAAGTGCCACCTCACCTCAATTAATGAGTCTGTCCTTCACAGCATTAATGATTCTGGATAGACTGATGGGGTGGTAATTAGCCAGGTCGTATTTACCCTGCATTGTTGGACATTGTAATTATCTAGCACTTAATTATATTCTCAAGATGTTCTAAATCAATTAATTGCTTTTTGTAGTCCACTCACTGCTGTCATTGACGAAAATGCAGTAGCCAGTTTGCCCACAGCAAGGCTCCACAAGGAAGAAATCAATAGGGGAGTAAATAAGCTGTTTTTGAAAGGTATTATTTGAAGACCCTGAAGAGAACTCTGCTGCTCATCTTTGAACAGTGCCATGGGGTCGTTTATGTGTACCTAAGCCAATAGATAGGACCTTGCTTATCTGAAAGGCAGTAGCTCAAATTATGAAACATGTAGACAGAACTCTCAATATTTTGTGTTCACTTTTGCCCTGCTTTTACATTCTACAGAGTTGGATAATTTAGAATTGTAACATATAGCTTTCTTTATCTTTATATGTTTTGTGAAATGGGGAGCAGAAGGAAAAAGGTAAATTAAAACAGAAGTGTTTTCAAATATTCCACTTTTATGTGATTGTTAGCTGTTTTAATTGGCATTATAAAACTATTTTCAATACAGTAACTAATACTTTGGATTAATATAGAGCTTGAGTGATACAAAATATGAAAGTAGGCAAGTGCACGGACTCCAGTAACTTATACTGAGAGAATTTTATTGATTTGCAAGACAGGAATGACTTTTTTATTGTCCTGTTCAGCATGCATAAATACATATACAATAATTTCAACATCTAGAACACTTTTGATGCAACAAAACATCTTAAGAAACTTTACAGGATTGGTATTTAAGCAAAGTTTTATATTTAGCCACATACAACATGGAAGTCATTTAAAAATGGATAAAAACTTAACCAAAGAAAGAGGCTTTCAGGAGTGGTGGAACATCTAAGAGAAGGAAAGAATGGTAGAGTTGCCAAGAGTTAGAGGGAGAATTTAGAAGTTAGGGACTTATACAACTGAAAGTTAACCATCAAAGTTAAAACGATTAAAATTGGCAAATTCTTAAGAGGCCAGATTGATATAAGTATATATATATCTCAGAGGTTTATGGAACTGTGGAAGATTGCAGAGATAGATATTATAATTCTGGGGCTGAGCCATATTGGCAGCTTCACTGCACTAATTCATCTTTCTGGTGTTAGTCTAAGCTGCTGATGCCATGTTGGGAAGGATGACCCACATGTTATTTGAATGAAAGAATATGGCACGTTATAATTCTGTCGGAGGAACTATCACTGTGGTTCATTTTAGTTGCCTTCTATTGTCAGGTGAGGAATGGTTGCCCAGTATCACCTGTACATTTACTGCAAACTGATCTCTGAAGGAATTTACATGTCGCACACCATGTTGCTCTCCTCTGTCAATTGGGTTCACACATTCTGAGCAATTCAATCATTGTGATCTGCTTTAAGAAACTGACAAGGCAAAGGTGGTCTTCTATAAAACCTCCTTGGATTTAGCAACCCTGTTATATAATCATTTTAAAGTGGGAAAAAAATGCATGTACAGTTACTGAGATAAATCAATACATATGTCACTTTAACATGTTTAATAGGATGACTTAAACAAATTATAAAATAAAACTGTGGAAGAGGCATAATGACAATCAATTCAGCTTCAGTTAATATTCGTGTCACATTCAGGAGAGAATGTTCCGATTTAGTCAGAGAATCCGAGTGCACCAATTAAAATATGAATGATTTCAGAAGAAATCTGACAGTGCCAAGAAAATATTTTGAATGTGAACCTGCAGCTGTCAATGCAGTTACTGGCAATTAAGCTGGTTTCTGGAGCCCTGAACCTGTTTGACACTAAACGCTCTCAGCTGAACACCAACTGTCATAAAACATATGGACTCCAGCAGCAATTCCATATGCCGTATCATGGTTAGCAGTTAGCAGCTCTGTGTCCTAGGACTAAAGAGAGCAAAATGTGAAGAGATAACAAGCCAGACATTCTTCAGTGACTGCCCTGATGCAGCAACTGTTCTGTGTTTAACTCTTCTTCAAAAACTCCAAGCCCTGCGGTTGGCACTTATTTCACATCCTGATCCTGAATTAAATATTTTAATCTGTATCAGTGCAGTCAATTAATATGCACCTACAGCATCAAACCCTGTTACCATCACACACTGAAACACAAACCCCACCGTATCAACAACGCTGGAGATCGCTTGCTTTGTTTCCTTATTGTAATTTGCAGACAAAAAAAAAGAAATTTTCAGTTTGATCAAAACCAATATTCTGGAAGGATATCAGGAGGAGTCAACGGCATTCAAAAGCAGTTTGGCAAGTTTAAACCAGCACATTATGGGCAGCTGTTGTCGCCACCTCAAGGGAAAATTAGTTTGAGAATTTAGTGCAAGAAATGAACATTCAGCAGTCAGCATTACCATGCGTTATCGGTTGAAAGATCTAATGCCCAACACACAAGGGAAAATGCTGAGTGGACAAACAAGTAAGATAGTGCTAAGACTGAAAGAAATTTTAATAAAAGCAAGATATTTTGGCTGATGGAGACCTGAATTAAAACAGAGAATGTTGAAGAAATTGATCCAGTCTGTTGGCAGTTGTGGAGAGAGCAAAACACATAATAGAGTTCCAAAGAAGAGTGATAGTGGACTCAAAACATTAACTCTGTTTGTCTCTCAATAGAGGCTGCCAGACCAGATCAGTTTCTCCAGCAGTTTCTGTTTTTACCACTGAAGGACTTCTACCTGCCTCAGCAGAGAAGCCTACCCTCTGTGATAATACTTGTTAAATGATTCGATGAAAGCAAATCTTAGCAGGACTTATACACTTAATGGTAAGATCCTAGTGAGTGTTGCTGAACAAAGAGACCTTAGAGTGCAGGTTCATAGCTCCTTGAAAATGGAGTCGCAGGTAGATAGGATAGTGAAGAAGGCGTTTGGTATGCTTTCCTTTATTGGTCAGAGTATTGAATACAAGAGTTGGGAGGTCATGCTGCGGCTGTACAGGATATTGGTTAGGCCACTGTTGGAATATTGCGTGCAATTCTGGTCTCCTTCCTATCGGAAAGATGTTGTGAAACTTGAAAGGGTTCAGAAAATATTTACAAGGATGTTGCCAGGGTTGGAGGATCTGAGCTACAGGGAGAGGCTGAACAGGCTGGGGCTGTTTTCCCTGGAGCGTCGAAGGTTGAGGGGTGACCTTATAGAGGTTTACAAAATTATGAGGGTCATGGAAAGGATAAATAGACAAAGTCTTTTCTCTGGCGTCGGAGAGTCCAGAACTAGAGGGCATAGGTTTAGGGTGAGAGGGGAAAGATATGAAAGAGACCTAAGGGGCAATCTTTTCACGCAGAGGGTGGTATGTGTATGGAATGAGCTGCCAGAGGATGTGGTGGAGGATGGTACAATTGCAACATTAGAGAGGCATTTGGTGGGTATATGAATAGGAAAGGTTTGGAGGGATATGGGCTGGATGCTAGCAGGTGGGACTAGATTGGGTTGGGATATCTGGTCGGCATGGACGGGTTGGACCGAAGGGTCTGTTTCCATGCTGTACATCTCTATGCCTCTAAATGAAAAAAAAGTTAACTCTTTGTTTTACCAGTGAGTTCAACTTTGATTTCATATTGAATTGAAGTGTAGAAGTCAGCATAGTTTAGACAAACAATAATATATTTTATGTAAATTGATGTCCGCTTTTTCGTTTGTAGTGACATGTAGCTCTTTATGATCGGTGTTTAAATTTGGCCACAGAACAAATAACAAAGAACACTGCAGATGCATAATGGGAGGCATATTCAACATTGGCTGTCTTGCAGCATTGCCCACAGTCAAACTCCTCCAGCAGCTCAGGCAGCATCACTGGAGATGGAAACATATGTCTCAATTTTGGCACATTTGACAATAAGAGAGGGTGGGGGATTGTTGAGATCAACCTGACCCCAACCATGGACACAATTTTCATTTCCTGTTCAGATGCCGTGTCAAACTTCCCACTAAAAGCAGGCAGAGTCTCCTTGATATTCATAGGATGCAGCTGCACAATTTATTTGGAGAGCAAGATATTTTTAGCTGCATGAGTGTGGGAGTGGGCAGATAACCTGCATGTTTTGATCCCAGCAGCAGCTGGAGAGGCTGACTTCTCAGGTAAATGTCGGAAGTTTTAAGGTCCTTATCATTCAAGAGGAGCAGGCGTATGTCCCCACAAGGAATTATCAAGCCTGTTCGGACCTCAATCTCTCACATCTTTCCCTCCCTCTGTGATTATAACCTGTGGCTCCTTAATCTATTCCCAATTTGCAGCATCTAACCACCACCACTCCAATGATATTGAGGATTAACCGTACAATTTCCTGGCTACAGATCCCAACTGAGATTTTTTTAATCCCTCATCTATTAGCCAGACTGCCAGTCAGGCCTGTTGTTGAGCAAAAACCATGTTGATTTATTGAAATGCAGCTCTGCCTTTAAAATCCCAGGACCTTGGCTTCCCCCCCCCTTTGCTACTGTACCCTCATTAACATTGGAGCCATTCAATCAGCATTTGCAGTGAATAGTTACATCTCACTTGAATAAATACACTCTTATATATGCAAGATGGCTGATGACTTAATGTCAGAAGACACAATAAGTTGTGGCTAGGGCCATAAGCAAACTGTTGCAAATAGTAGTGGTTCTGAAACAGTTAACATTGAAGTTGCCTCAGTTCCAAATTTATGATGCCTCACAGTCTTTGTGTAGAAACAGTAAAGCTGTGTGTGTGTAGAGAAGATATATTCTGTACAGCTCCCACAAACGCTTACTCAATACACCTGCCTAGTAATGTAAGTTGTACTCATGCAACAAAGCATCTTGTTAACTAAGACAAGTGTTCCTTCTGTTCAGACTCATCAGCGTTCTGTCCTCTGCCACCAATAATTAGACAGGCCTACAAACACAGTTGAGATAAAGAAGGATTGGCTGCAGTGAGATACCTCAACCACCCCTAGTTCATTGCCACCTACTGGTAGAGGTTGTTAGCATCACATAAACTGAAGGCAAAGCAATGCATTCAAAGTAGAGCAGTTGGAATTCAAACATCTTGGATCTGAATCAAGACAGACTGATAATGCTATGCCTGGGTACTCACTTGGGGACCATGAGTATGGGATCCTTCCTGTTCCTTTGTAAGTTTCTTGACTTGGCACGAGGCGAGTAACACTGGACTCACATTCTCAGCTACAGGGAACACTCTCAAAAGGAGAGGAAGAGATATTTGAGTTCTACAGATCTTTGATCAGATCCTATCTGCAGGAGTGCATTCAGTTTTAGTCACAAAACCTCAAGAACAATATATGCAATGCAAATCACTTCAGATACAGGGAATCTGAAATAAAACTAAAAAATGTTATAAAATATTCAGCACATCAGGCAGCATCTGTGGCAAGAGAAACAGGGTCAATACTTTAGGTCAAAGATATTTTGCAGAACTGGAAAAGATTAGAGATTAAACCGGTTTTTAATAAAACCAGAGGGAGTGAATGGGAGACAGGATGAAGGAATAATAATTTTTCTTTACTTCTCCCTTTTGCATCTTCTTTAGTCTTGCACCAGCATCCTTTTTCTCATTTATTCTCACCTGCATTCTAAACTATCACAGCTCTGGGGGAAGATGACGGCGATGTGATGATGCCAATGGGTAGGTAAAGCACTGAGATGGTTAATGCTCTGTGGAGATAGGTTCAAGTCCCATTTGGTAGAATTTATATTCAATTAATAATTCTAGATTTGAAAATCTAGTCTTTGTGAAAATGACAACGAAGCCATTATTGATTGTTTTACAAATCCACCTTGCTCACTAAGGTTTTTAGAGAAGAAAATATGTCGACCTTAGTTGATATGGCCTACATGTAACTCTGGGCCTCCAGTAATGTGGCCCAGCATATCATTCAGTTCAAGAGGCAATCTGAGATATGTAGGAAATGCTGACCTCACTCACAACAACCCATCGCATGAAAAAAATAAGTTTTAAAAAAGTCTTAATTTATTATTCTCTGTTATTTACTGCATTAATCACTTCAAAGTGGTGTTCAGATAAAGCAACATTCACTTTTTAAAAATGTAAAAGTACTAAACCTGCTCAGCCTTAACTCTGTAAGGCTATGATAGTTATTTCTGCTCTTCTCTGACAATATGTAGACACTTGTGTAAATCATAACAATACAAAGGCCTTACGTTTTTTTCTTCCTTAGGCTGCCAACAGCCCTTGGGGAAAAGTTACACTCTTAGCTATTTTCAGCCTCCACCCCATGAATGAAACAAACCTGTCAGGAGTAATTTTAATGCTTTGATGGCCATACATAACAACCAAAATAAATAAAAATAACTCATCTTGAATAAAGTTATATGTTAAACACTGTTTTATTTTGCTTCATTCATTTTTACATTGCAGTGGTTTGCAAAAGATTCTCTGGAGCCAATGCTGGATTGCTTCGAGAAACTTCCCATCCCACCACACTTCAAATGTTCAATGCAGTGACCCCTCAGCATCTCTGTCAGAGAGGAGTAGATTTATGAAGTGAAGTCCCCTTCCTACAGCAAAACTAGGTATATAGAAATACAGTCTTTTATTGAATATTAGTGGCTGGGTGAGCAAGTGCATAACTTGGCAAGTGTGTGAAATAAAAGGTGAGGTGGAAAACTGAGTACAGAGATAGATGGGATGAGGTTCATAGGTGGTGACTTGTGCAGTGACTTGGTTAGTGGGAGATTGGATCATTGAATAGTTGCCTGTGATGGGGTGATAGAGTCACATAAGGTAGGTAAGGTTGTTGGAGGTTTGGGGCATGGTCTGCTCAGCATGCTACCCGTCTTGAGGAGGTGGTCAAGTCAGGGGAGTAGTCCACAAGATGGTGCAATGGTCAGGATGTTTGGTGATGCTTGGATCATCTCAAATCAGATTGGGTCAGCATTTTGCTTGGGAGTAATCAGATCAGGTGGTAGTCATGTGGATGGGGGTGTGCTAGTTGGGAAGAGGAAGTGTCAGTGTGAGTGAATGAGGGTTCAGTTCTGTAGTTAGTCAAGAGCTTGACCAGGTTTTAAACTGCCTAAGATTTTCCCGGGAACTGTCAAGATAAGAACCATGGATCTATCACCGGTCTATGACTCACTGAGATTCATATTTCAAAGGGCAAGAAATGCTGGCCTAGCCAGTGATCACAATCATAGAATCCCTACAATGTGGAAGCAGGCCATTTGGCCCATCGAGTCCACACCAACCCTCTGAAGAGCAGATCCCACTTTGTAACCCTGCATTTCTCATGGCTAATCCACCTAACCTACACATTCTTGGACATTATAGACAGAACAGAAAAACCGGCCGAAGGAAGTTGAAATTTCTCAGACAAGTCCAAGCTCAACCGATGAATCAAGGCTTCCACTGGGTTCTGGCACACACCTTCAGTCACACTTTCAGCCCTTGATGATCAGATGACTTGGGCTATAGTATTTCCAATAATTCAAGGTTGATGAAGTAGATTTTTTTTTTACTTGATTGTGGTTTGTGAACATTATAATGGAGAAAAATGCAGTAGTCTCCATTAACCAATGCCCTTTTTAACAGTTACTGTCTTTGGTGGAGTCTTCTTCCAATGGTTGGTTACATCAGGCACAATTGCTAAGGAACAGGTAATGACAAAATGATAGTTTGTGCATATTTATGCATGTTACATTGCAACATGTTTTGTCAAGGAGCTAATTAAAAACCAGTTTCCTGTTTGGTGAATCAATAAATCCATCAACTGAAACATTATAATTAGAATTAGGAGAAATTCCAAATCCTAGACAGTTGTTGCAATTTAGAACACTTTTCCAGATAGTTTGGGTGATTCAGCAAACAATTGAAAGATATTTGATCCAGGAAAATTGAGGGATAGCATTTAGATTAATTCCAGATCACTCCACAGACACTGTCGTCTGTTTAGCCAAAGTCTGTGACCATGATTTACTTGTCAATGACAAAAAGAAACTTTATTATTTTCTAATAGAATGCCACTTCTCCCCCTTCTAAAACCTGCGAGATCACAAGAGCACATTTACTTTTGCTAGCCAATTCAGGTCTTGAATTTCATTCCCAGGTCATGTGTGGAGTGGTAGGAGAATTTAATGCCTGTCTGATCTCTGCATTGTTGGGTTAGTAGGGGAAAGGCAGGGTGTGTAGACTGGATAGGAACTGGGGCTTGGGTCCCCCGGGAAGAGTTGGGGAGGCTACATGTAGCTGGGACGCACTGAGTAAATACCTACATCAGGGCTCAAGCATGATCTCCAACAGCTAAAATACTCAAAAATGAAATATTCTTCCAGCCCACACACTTTGTTACACCGTTCCTTCACTGCCATTCACTCCCTCATGTTTCCCATCTCCCATTCTCGCTAATGTCACCTCATGTCCTTTACACTATGGCCCTTCATACCCTCATACCACAGAATACTCCTCTACCAATTGCTGTGCACCCCCATACCAACCTAACCTGCTTCACACATACCCCATGGTTCCAACTTATGTGCCACACTTTGCCATCCACCTATACCACCATGTCAACTTACTTCTGACTTCCATCCACCCTGTTAATTACCAGGCCAGCTCACCAAGTATCACAAGAATTCATATCCATAGATGAGAAAAAAGAAGAACACCATTCGTGGTGCTAGCAAGGAAAGGAAGAGATTGCCGGCTCCTTTCCCCATGCCTGCTTCCCTCCCTCCACTCCCAAAAGGCTACTCAAAATTTTTGTTTTAAGTAACCTGACATTTGTTCAGTCATTTCTGTGGGGTCCTCCAACAGAGTCTTATTAGAAATTTGGTAAGCCTCACCTCACTGGACCCACCAGTTGTCAAATTCTGAATGCAAACACTCTGCAGGGATCGTCATTTGCATGCCTCTTGTAAGCAGTCAGCAAAGGTTCCACCTTTTAAAGAAAAGTTGGAAACCTCCCTGAATGAGCAGAGGTAAGGCAAAACACATTTCTCTGATTTTATTTGAGGAGATAGAGAAGTCCCTGAGGACCTTCGGCAACTACGTGTTTTGAATCTCTACAATCTTTTCCCTTATTGAAATTAACAATAAACAGCTGGCAAGCTTGATTGGTAATAAGTGACCTTGTCCATAAATAAGAACTACAGATCAGGCTGAAACTATTTATCAAAACACATCAGCAACATGCAGTCTGTGAAGACAAATGTGGTTTGCTAACTAATAATAGTCATTGTGAGAAATTGTTGTTGATTCCTGATAAGGTTGATTTTGAAGGATTAATGAAAAACATTTCAGGTTTATTCAATCATATTCTACATTGATAAATGTTTATGGCATTAACTACGCCATTTCATAAACTTCATACTTGAAATCTACACTCAACCAGTTGTTATTTGTATAAGTCTGCTTTACCTGTGTAATTTACTCTTCATCGAATCACACAGTGCATACTAAAGCAAGGCATGTTACCAATGCAGAAATATTCAGGGACAAATATATCATTCAGAGTAAAGCTCAATCAATTTAGCAATGCCATTCGAACCCTGAGTGGTGCTATTTTCCTGAAACCTATTTCTGTTTGCATTTTTTCGAGTGTCTGCTGTATAAATCTCCTGTGTTGTTTTTGATCACACACCCAGCATGTGTATTGATGTGAAGGTAAAATTCTGGTATCTGTGCTCTTACTGAATGTCAATTTGGAGACAGTGATGGGTGACCTGCTCAAGGGGCTGAAACACATTATTTGAACCAAAGTCCCATTGGATCAGCAGATTTAAATTGCAGGGATTTTAGCTTTTATTTTGCTGTCTGAAACAATAAAACCTGCAAGTGATATTTAGGAAGGGATATCACAAGCTAAATTCAAGGCAGCAATTAAATTCCAGCATTACAATTGGTCTTAGCTGATGTGATTTATAGCATCATCTAATCCCCTCAATTGAATGCAAACTCAAAATTAATTTCTAAGCTCTCAGAATTCATGGAATTCTCTTTTCTGTTAGTGGGCTTTCCCTCCATGTGTCCAAGCATTTATTGAAGATTTATGCTCATACATAAAATTTACACTGTCAACTAGTATAGTCAACCTCAGGTAAGCACATAACTTGTTCAAACATAAAATTTCAACATAACCATTTCAATCCAATTATACATGTTTCCAATCAATCTGGAGATGATGGGACTTGAAGGCTCAGAGGTTGGTACGCACCACAAGAGCCCCTCAATCGAAACATATTGAATTCCTGATGTATATATCATCTGTTTTTCTGGTCATCTCAGTAAGCAAAAGTTCACTGGGTGAAGTACATCTAATCCCGTGAAATTTCAACTAAGGACTACCACACAGACGTTTAGAAGTAAAACAATTTAATGTAAATTCTACCATCGTTGCAAACTGCTTTCTGTCATTTATTCAATATCAAATTGGTAAATTATTTATTAAGTGGCCTGTGTGTTGAAATATACATTTGAAATCCTGTTGCCAGCAGAATTCCAGTTCATAGTCATTTTTTATCTCTTTTCGCAAAACAGATGTATCTTTATTAAGTATTTTTCAGAACGTTTCAGTGTGGGATACATCACAGGTTTGCACCTGCTTTGGATTCCAAGCACACAACACCATTTTGTACAATGCTGCTTTCATAGAAACCAGCTTGAGAAAAAACAAATGATAATAGACAGTTGCAATCATTTTGAGCAAGAAAGAGAAAGTCATTGGGCAGCTATTTGTTTATACCGTGTGCATCATTTCAACATTGCACACAATGCCTGATTTTGTGTGAATATAATAAGACATTTCTTTTCGTCTTATTTATATTTCATAAAGATTGCAAAATTAATTTATTAGGGGAAGCAGTTACATCTTTATGCTGTGATCACCTGCATTAAGCTGTTAAAAATAAAACAGAATAGGTAATTGAAAAGCTTTTCGAGTTGGCTTATGAGCAGTTGGTCTAATGAGCTTTTGAAATCGCCTCTTTCATTTTGTTTTCAACTTGCTGTTCAGAAGCTAACTAGTCATGTGTATGATGGTGTGTGCCTTGAATTCATGTCCTTTAATCTCATAGAATCAGGTGAGTAGTTCCTGAGGATGAACACAGTTGTTTTTTGTGGAAGTGAGACAGGGGAAACTTTCACATTCGTGAGACAGTATATAACACAGTACAACTCAATATTCTTAGTTATTGGTGCAAACCTGCAATGTGACGGCAAAAGTCACCCTAATGAGCTTTAAATTTTTACTTCTTTTTTGCTCTCAGATTTTCTCTGCATTTTACCTTTTCCTCTCTCACACATCCATGCTCAGTTTGATTCCGGAGACATTCTTGCAGCACAAACTGCCTATTTAGATAAGTGGAGAATCTCAATAATCTCAATCCTTCATGTTTCCATCTATCTTTCCAGCAGAGGTCACTAGATAACAATTAGGAATGAGGACAACAATGACCTTTTTGTTGTTCTTCCTAAATTCTGGGACGATGAGACTCTCTGCAGCTATGTAGACCATCACATACTATTTTAAAATACCATTGCATAAATAAAAGCAAAGATAAAAGATTAAAAACTGTGAAAACCCTCCAATACATAGCATGGTGGATCTTTGAAGACAAATAATAGAAGCCTTGTGCCTCAGTTCTTTACAAAACAGAGTTAGTGATGTACTGGTAATGGTGCAGGAGCTGAAAGAGAACAAAGTCCTCTGGCTATTACAGAGGTGGGTGAAGGCCAGCCCAGCTCAGTGAGAGACCACAGCTGGATGATATGGTCAAACTTGTCAATCACTGCAGAGGGATCCAAAAGAATGAGGCGAGATTATTTTCAATGATCCAATGAATGCAATGTCATTTGTGAATTTGAGATGGGTTATTTCAATGCATCGGCTGAGGCAAAAGTCATTGTTTGAGGGATTTGTGTTTTTTGTACAAGTGCACTTACAATGAGATATGGCATCTCGCAGACCTAACATGTCAAGCTGGTACTGAACCCCTTTTTTGACTGATACAGCCCATGTGGTGAAGCTAACCCCACAGTACTCTTTGAGAGCCAGCCTGTTGACTCAGCGTCAATAACAGAACAATATGTACTCAGGATGGCACATAGGGGGAACCTATAGCCTGAGATATTCATTAGCTTCCTTGGTTGTTCTGGGTCCATTAAGAAGATGCTTTCAAAAAACTCTTGGCAGATTCCTGTCATGAATCTTGTAGAGGGCACGCACTGCAGGTACAATGCGATGGAGGGGATTTGAGCAGGCTACTTTCCTAAGGATGGTGTCGAGCTTCTCATATGTTTTTTAAGTTATACTCATCCAGCCAAGTGGTGATCATTCTGTCACACTCAAGGCCTTTGCCTTGTAGATGGTGGATAGTGCACAGGCGTTGAGGATTGAGGATAGAGGAGTTAAGTTACACGCCCCAGGCTTCCAAGCCTCTGACTTGTTCTGCAGCCAGATTATTACATGTGGCTGGATCTGTAGAGAGAGAAACAGAGTTAATTGAAGAAGATAACCTGAAACCTAACTCTGTTTCTGTTTTTATTTATTTAGTTGGTACATTTAAACTTATGGCCAAATGTAATGTGCTGGGAATTTATGGTGGGCATTTAGTCATGTCAATGTTATTGAATTTCGAGGGAAATAGTTAGGCTTCCTTTTGTTGGAGATTAATTGTTTGGCACTTAACTGGTGGAAATGTTACTTGCCACTATCAACCCTAGTCTGAAATTTGTTCAAATCTTCCTGCATGCAGCAGGAACTTCTGCATGGTTTGAGGAATTGTGAATGGAACTGAACAGAGAAACATAGGATCATGACATTGAAGAAGGAGGTGATTTGTCCCATCTTGTTGGTATCAGCCTTCTGAATGAGAACATCACAATGTCATTCTTCTACCTTCTTCCTGTAACCCTGCACCTTGTTCCTTTATAGATAAACAATTAATTCCCTTTCTCGAATGCCTCAATTTAACTTGCCTGTAAGGCAGTATATTCTTTAATGACTCATTACATGAAAGTATTATTCCTCATGCCTCTTTTGCCTCTCTTCCTAATCACTCTAAATATTTTCCCTCTCATTCTTAATCTTTTCACAGGTGGGAACATTTTCTCTCTATTTTCTCTGCCCAGACCACTCATGGTTTTGAACACATCAATCAGATCTCCTCTCAGCCGTCTCCGAAAGCAAAACTGTTCCAAATTCATCACCTTATCTTCATAACTGAATTATATTTCATTCCTGCAAACTTCCTCTGCACTCTCTCCAATGCCTTCATACCCTTCCAGGTCGGGCAACCAGAATTAGCTACATTACTACAGCTGAGTCAGAACTGGTGTCTTATATAATTTCAAAATAACCTCCATGCTCTTGTAATCTATGTATCTATTGTTCAGAATCAGGATATTGTATGCTTTATTAACTGCTCTGTCCACTTGCTGTCACTGATAAGCTGAATTTAAATCATGATTGCTTTACTCCTTTGAGGTCCAAAATATTGTTTGTCTTGTTTGATTTTAAATTGTTCGCCCCTAAACTGGGCAAAGGTTAATTTTGCTGAAGTAGGCTAGGACTTGGCCCAAGGGATATGAAGCATCTACTTGCTGATTAAACTGTCAGTGCAGTGGGAGGCATCCATGGACGGAATAGCAAGAGTACATGGTAAATATGTTCCTATAAAGACAAAAGGTGGGACCAAGACCAACCAGAGAACCCTGGTTGTGAAAGAATGTAAAGGTTAAGATTAAGGAAAAAAAGGCGTGTTTGGCAGATACCAAAAAACAGCAAGAAACCCCAGAGGAGTATAAAGAATGCAATGAAACTTAAAAAGGATGTTGGGAAAGCCAAGAGAATGCATGAGCAAGCCCTGTTGAGTCAAATAAATGGAAGTCCAAAGGATTTAAAAAAAAAGAGCAAGAGAATAACTGTAGAAAGAGAATAACTCTAGGGACTGTAGTAGTAGTCCAGACCAGGAAGATATGGGCACAGTCCTCAATTAGTACATTGTCAGTCTCCGAAGTGGAAAAGAACTATGCATATATGAGCATCAGAGTGAAGGACTGTGAAATATTTGAAGAAATTAACATAGAGAGAGAGAGAGAGGGAACAGATACTAATGGGTTTAGCAGCCTTCAAAGTAGATAAATCAACAAATCTCGATGAGATACATCCTAGCCTATTTTGGAATGGGAGGAGATGTGAGATCTTATCTGGCTATCAGGATCAACATTGAAGCAGCATTTAGATAAGCACATAGCTATTTCTAAAGCTATTGCTACAGTGTCCAGAGTAATGGGTAAACAGCTGGAAAATGGGATTAACGTACCTCTCAATCTTCTAAACTGCATCTTGTTCTCAATTGTGTTTCTTACCTGACATCTGCCATCAGCATACTTTTCTTTATTTATCAGAATTTCTATCTCTTTTTTCAAATAGGGTGCTCTGAATTTGTTTGCTCTTCCCTTCTTATTTGGGGAATATACCAAGAGTGTGCCTGAATTGTTTCTTCTTTGAAGGTAGTTCATTATTCATTTACTGTTTTCCTGCCAAATCATTGAATCCAATTTATTCCACCCAGACCAATTCTCACCCATTCAAGTTGGCTTCTCCCATTAACTATGCTAACATTGAATTGCTCATTACCCTTTCTCATAGAAAAGGGTCTGCTGATACCAACTATCTGAAGATGAATTCCAACTGCCCTTCCTCTGTATACTTTTTTTTTTACTGTTCAGTTTTAAGAGTTTGTTAGATTTTAATCATTCTTTATTTCAATGTGTTTCAGAGATTTTGTTGCTGCTGTGCATGCTTGTGATTGTGAATTAATATTACCTTTTCATCAGCATCCTAAACCCATTGGATACACTGTTCACAATCCTTTCACTGTACTCCCACTGACCCTTGATTTACTTGGCCCACCTCATTTCCAAGTGCCAGGTCTGGCAGAGCTTCCTCTCTTGGAGAAAGTGAGGTCTGCAGATGCTGGAGATCAAGGTTGAAACTTTATTGCTGGAACAGCACAGCAGGTCAGGCAGCATCCAGGGAACAGGAGATTCGACGTTTCGGGCACAGGCCCTCCTGAAGAAGGGCCTGTGCCCGAAACGTCGAATCTCCTGTTCCCTGGATGCTGCCTGACCTGCTGTGCTGTTCCAGCAATAAAGTTTCAACCAGAGCTTCCTCTCTTGTTGAACTGGAAACCTGAACACATTTTAGGAACTCTGACTATACGTTACTTTTATTTCTGTCTTAATTTGGACAATTAAAGCTCACAAATAACTATAAATTTTGCACTCTTCTGTAACATTGTTGCAAGTTTATTTCTGTACATTCTGTCAATGATTTGGGCTATAGACAACACCAAGAAATATAATTCCATTGTTTGTTCCTTAGCTATAGCCAAAATACTTCTACCCTCTGGGACAGCCTCTTTCTCCAGCACTGCAGCATTTTCCTTAATCAATACTGCTCTACTCCTCTGCCTTTTCATCCTTTCCTATCTTTACTGAATACTTTGGTCAATAATGTTTAATAACAAGTCCTTCCCTTCCTTGAACCAGTTCTTTGTTTAGCCGTAACAAACATATTTCCACATAGCATTCTGAGTCTGAAATTTATCCCAGTCATATTTATGATATTTTGTGCATTCATATCTATACACAATAACATTGACTTAGACCATATTAATCTCTCACTTACTCTGACACCACCTATTAATTCACTATTCCCTATTTTCATGCTACCTATCCCTTGGTATCCCTCTCTAACATTGTCCCCAGTAGCAATAGAAAAAACAGTTGTACAAGGAACTCAGTATTGTCCCTGTTTAATGCAAGCCATCTGACTTGTACCAATCCTGCCTGCACCAAGGCTGGTCTCAATGTCACAAGAATATAAACTCCTCCCTCCTGCACCAACTTTCCAGCCATACATTCTACCTTATCCTCCTACTCATGAAATTCACTTGCGCATGGCACTGAGAGTAATCCTGAGACTACTATTTTCAAGGCTCCCTAACTTTTACTGGCAAGACCAAATGATTTTTTTTTACCCATACTATTAATTCCAACTTGGTCCATGACTGCTGGCTTTTTATCCTCCCTCCTCAAAGTTCTCATGGACGGGTTGGACCGAAGGGTCTGTTTCCATGCTGTACATCTCTATGACTCTATGACTCTACAACAACCTTGACCTGGGCATAAGTGAAATAAGGATTTGTGAAACATGGCGAATAAACAAATGAAGCCATCCTGGCTTCACGTCTGTAACTACAGAAATGTCTGTTTCCCTATTGAATCTTCGAGGATAAAGTGAGGACTGCAGATGCTGGAGATCAGAGCTGAAAATGTGTTGCTGGAAAAGCGCAGCAGGTTAGGCAGCATCCAAGGAGCAGCAGAATCGATGTTTTGGGCATGAGCCCTTCTTCAGGAATGGGGAAAGTGTGTCCAGCAGGCTAAGATAAAAGGTAGGGAGGAGGGACTTGGGGGAGGGGCGTTGGAAATGCGATAGGTGGAAGGAGGTCAAGGTG
>NC_057712.1:105840100-105866822 GCF_004010195.1 Chiloscyllium plagiosum | reverse complement strand
TCTCCTTCCACCTATCACATTTCCAATGCCCCTTCCCCAAGTCCCTCCTCCCTACCTTTTATCTTAGCATGCTGGACGCACTTTCCTCATTCCTGAAGAAGGGCTCATGCCCGAAACGTCGATTCTCCTGTTCCTTGGATGCTGCCTGACCTGCTGTGCTTTTCCAGCAACACAGTTTCAGCTTCCCTATTGAATCACCTCTTACCATTGCTGGTCTGGATTTCCTTGTATCCCTTTGTGCACCTAAACCACCAATGATAAAATGTACTTGGTTATGAACCATAACTCTCATCAGTATTCAGAACTGGGTCAGAGAGGGGAATGCACACAGGCGAGTAATGTACACTACATGCCTCGTCCTTTTTGGTAGCCTGGTAATCATCCATCCCCTCATTCGCTGCATACACTTAATCTGTGGGAATACCTCATTATGAACACATTATCCATGCATTTCTCAGTCCCATAGATGCACTGCTGTAAAATCAGCTGCTTCTCAAGATTCAAAACCTGGACAGTGATGAAACCTGATGCAGAAAAGATAAGTATAGGAAGGATATTCCTGATGATCATGGAATCCAGAACAAGGGTTGCAGTTTAAGGATACAAGGCTAGGCCATTTAGAACTAAGATGAAGAAGAATTTCTTTGCCCCAAGATCGGTGAACCTATAGAATTCTCTGCCATAGAAAGCAGTTGAGGTTAACACAGGTAGGACCTGGATTGTTAAGGAGATCAAAGGTGAAGGGGAGAAAGAGGAAGCATGGCATTTAGAAAGTTACCAGTCATGATTGAACGGCAGAGCAGACTCAATGGGCCATATGGCCGAATTTCTGCCACTATGTCGTATGGTCTTATGACCTTAAAACATTGAATGTTTTCAAGAAGCAGTTAGATACAGTTGCTAAGGTTAATGTGATAAGAGGGTATGGAGAGACAGTGGGAAGAGGGCACACAGAGTTGGATGATCAGCTGTGACCATACTGAATAGCAGAGGCCCAACGGGTCAAATGGCCTACTTCTACACTTACTCTCTATGATTCTATGAAACATTTCCCACACAGAAAAACGTGCAATTACTTGAATTATTTTTATACCTTAATGTATTTTTCTTAAGTAACTTATATAAACCTGACTTTTTTCAATAAGCTTCATTTCAGTTAATAAATTTTGTGGCAAAAGAATTATTACAAAGACTGAGAATAGTCAGTTTGTGATACTGAATTTGAGTATTTCCAAAAATAGATATTTCTCAAAGCTTTTTGTCTTGTGCTCAAAAAGACCAAGGTGTAAGAAAATGGATTTGAAGGAAAATCAACCTCTGTACAGTATGGGAGGAGCACATGCATAAGAGAGATTGGCTTGTGAACTGTGATTGGTCGAGAGCTTTGAAAGGTAAATGAACTAATACTCACTAACCAATCACTTATCCAATTTTTTCTGACATGAATCCTATTTATATGTGGACACGGTTGGTCTACAGATTAGGCAGGGTAGGAAAGGATAGCTCTTTTCACTACTTGACAGGTGTTCTCAATGTACATGCATCAATCAACGTCCCCACCTCTGACCTTATGATGTATCTGAAAATGGTTGGGCCGAGTTATGACTCTGAGGAACACCTGCAGCGATGTTCTGGGATTAGGATGGTTGATTTATGACAACAGTCTTCCTCTGTGTCAGGTTACCCCAACCTGTGAAGAGTACTCTCTCTGATCCCCATTAAATTTAACCTTTCTGCTGGCTGTGGTGCTATGCAAAGTTAAATGCTCTCTCATGTTGTCAAGGGGTTTTAATCCCATGTCAGTGCTGTTATTCAGCTCCTTTGTGCATGCTTACATATCCCCAAGGTATAACGAGCTCTGGAAACAAGTGATCCTAAACTGAGCATCAGTAACAGGTTATTAATGTATGTGCGCTATTGGATAGCACGGCTGACAAGAGCTTTCCACACTTTGCTGGTGTATCAGAACAGACTTGTGAAATTCACTGGATTAAACTTGGACTTGCCTGAGCAATTTTCCAATTTGTCAGCAAATTCCCAGTGCTGGAAGTGAAGCTAACTCTAGTGCAAAACTTTTCAATAGCACAGCCAGGGTGTTTTCAGGACCATAGCCTTTCACTGCATTCAGCTCACAGTTGTTTTGTTGATTTGCGATGCCAGCGTTTTACCTTCCAAAAGGTGGGAGTGAGCTGCTGCATTCTTGTCAGGGGGAGCAAATGACGTTGATTGATGACTGTCGCCTTTGATGGTGGGAGCTTGAGGTAAAAACCAAGATAAATCATCAATTCAGCATTTCTGGTTGAAGGTGGGCTCAGCCTTACCATTCTCAGTTAGATTGTCAGCCCCCTCATCAATGAAGGTGGAGATATTTGTAGAACCTCCTCACCCGGTTAACTGTTTAATTGCTCACCACCATTTACTGCTAGATATGGCAGGACCACAGAGCTTAGACCTGAACTGTTGCTTTATGGGATTGTTTAACACTCTGTCAAGATGCTGCTTCTGCTGTTCAGCATGCAAGTGGTCAATACATTTGGCTAATGACTGGCAAGTAACATTTACACCACACCAACGCAAGGCAATGACCATCTCCAATAAAAGAGAATCTAATCTTCGCTCCTTGACATTTAATGACTTTACCATTGCTGAATTTCCCATTATCAACATAATGGTGTGACCATTAACCAGAAACTCAACTGGACTCGCTGTATGAATAAATGGTTACAAGAGCAGAGCAGCGGATCAGAATTCTGTGGTGAGGAAGTCACTTCCTGAGTCCCTAAAGCCTGTCTGCTATCTGCAAAGTGATGGAATATACTCTAAATCCTGGATGAGTGTAGCTCCAATAACACAAGAATCTTGTCAGCAACCAGAATAAAGCAGCATGATTCATTGGCGACACATCCACCTCATTCAACAGTGAATCCACTCTACCACTGATGTAGTTGTGTGAATCATCGACACAATGAATTGAAACAGCTCAGAAGTTCTCCTTAGAAAGCAGATTCCTCTACCACCCAGAAGGACAAGGACAGCAGATGCATGGGAATATCATCATGTTCAAATTCCACTCTAAATCACACACCATCCTGATTTTATAACCATGTTGCAATTCCTTGACTGCCCTCAGCCAAGAGCTTGGAACTGCCTTCCAACAGCACTGTGCATGCTTGAGAAGCAAGCTTATCAGCATCTTCTACAGGGCAATTAGAATGGGCAATAAATATAGGCCTAGACAGTAAGGCTCAGATCCCAACTAATTAATAAAACAAAATCTGTCAGTAGTAGTACAACTGAATCACTCTGGAGGTCCCCAGTGTAAAAGCCTCGATCATCCCATGTTTGACTTGCTGAGTCAGTGTTCAGTCCTCCCAGTGCACACTTCTTCACAATTGTATGCCACAATGTCACCACCTCGAGTCGGAATGTCCTACCTGTGACACTGGACATAATCAGGATTGACGGTGGTATTCTGGGACATTGAAGCCACCGCCTGACACAGACAATGTCTAGATTAGAGTGGTGCTGGAAAAGCACAGCAGGTCAGGCAGCATCTGAGGAGCAGCAAAATCAATGTTTTGGGCACTTCCATTCCTGATGAAGGGCTTTTGCCCAAAACATTGGGCAATTTTTTTCTGCTCCTCGGATGCTGCAGACCTGCTGTGCTTTTCCAACACCACTCTAATCTAGACTCTGGTTTCCAGCATCTGCAGTCCTCACTTTTGGCCTGTGGCTTCATTGGTCAACCAATTCCCTCAATATTGAGAAAAGCTCCCAAGCATTAATGAGGAAAGATGTGAAAGATTGCCGAGTCAGGATATACCTTCCTTTTATATGAAACCAGTGACTAGATTTATACATGAGTGGTTTCTCAAATTCTGATATTATATAATGATTTGGTACAACTGAGTGGCTTGCTAAGTTATTGAAAGTGTTATTAAAAGTCAAACACATTGGTGTGGATCTAGAGTTACATATAGGTGAGATTAAGAAAGATAAAAGCAAATTACTGCGGATGCTGGAATCTGAAACCAAAAGAGAAAATGCTGGAAAATCTCAGCAAGTCTGGCAACATCTGTAAGGAGAGAAAAGAGCTGACATTTCCAGTCTAACCGATCCTTTGTCAAAGCTAAAAGAAGGGAGAAATAGGGAGGTATTGATACTAGAGATTAAGAAAGAATTGTAGATTTCTTACCCTTCCAAACATTAGTGATTAAAAATCTTATTTCTGAATAACAGTATCTCCCAGATAATAACTTCACAGTCACCTCCAATAAGATTAACATATTTTTTTCCAGATTTCTTTAATTAAATTAATTTGTCTTCGCAAATTACAGTAAATTCTCCATTAGGTGGTACCCCATTATCCAGAATTCACAACAATCAATAATCAAAGGGATTCGGTTTTCCAAATCTATGAACTGATAATGTGGTCCTCTTAATCTCTCTTTCTCTCTTTGACTCTCTGTCCTATTTGATCAGCCCTCACTGAGTATTTATGCATGATCCTGGCCACAACTCACACATATATGTAAGTGGCACTCTCAATTCCCCATGCATACCAGTAACCAGGAAGTCTACTGCACCATGATTTCCTTTTGCCCTTGTCTCTAGATTGTTAGCTCTGCATTAATAATCCAATAACATAACCTCTAACCACTGCTATAAAGATTGGCACAGAGAGAGAAGAAGTCATCACATGTTCAAGAGCTTTCAAGGAGAAGGGGAGGTGGGAGAGAGGGTGATAATTTGTAAGTGGAGGGCTATCTTGAGATTGAGGGTGGATGATAACCGATTTGAAAAGGAAAGATACTTTTTCTGGAGAAATTGAATCAAATAATTTATCATTCTGCATGGAGGCCAAGTGGGAATTTGACTGCTTCAGATTTTCATGGGGGAGCTGGAGGTGTCACTTATAGACAAAAAAAGTTTAGCAATGGTTTGAGGAGAATGAATAGATAGATGTGGGTTCAGGGATTGAGCAGAAGGAAACCTGGTGAAAGCTTGAACTGATGTACAAGAGGGAAAATGAAATAACTTTTAGAAGTCGGTAGCCTGTCAGCATGGTACCCTTTATTTCCACGTGGAGAGTCCTTGACACTGATCCAGCTTCCTCAGAACCAGCCCTCTGAGTGAACAGAAACTCTGACACTCCTGTTCTTATCTGTCAGTCAAGGCTCCCTGATTGGACCAGACTAACAGCCCCAATTGGGGAACTCAGATTCTATGAAGTCTACCTAACTGACCTCGTTATAATCACTACATTCCTCCCCTTCTGAGTCTGAGAACATAGGCAGGCTTATTTTTGCAGCTCTCCCAGGAGCAGCAAAGGCGTTGAGGCAGTAACGTCTGCTGTGTCCATCTCAGATTCTGAGGTATCTTCAAAGCTTGATGAACATGGAGACCCATGGGTTCCAAGACAGTCAGAAAGGTAGTCAAGGAGCTGGCCATGGTTTATTCCTGCACAGTTTGCAAGTTTGGAGCTTTCATATGGTGCATGTGAATGTTTATGACCAAACTTTGTACGTCACTGGGTCTGACCTCGCATTGACCATGTCTCTTGCCCATACAAGGCCATTCCTGTGGTTCCTACACCAAACTTCAGCCCTTGGAGTAAACAGTCTCTCTCATTTAGCAGATTGTGTCTGACAATGATGTTCCTGACACAGTTTCACCCTCTCCTTCAGGTCTGGGAAAATCCAATTTAACCTGGTGTGGAGTCTTGTCCCCAATAATAACTCTGCTGGAGCATTCCCTGAAGATATCTTGCCCCAATGCCCCACGCCTCTCCTATTTATCTCTCCATCCCCTCGGCTCACAGCCCCATTCCCGATGAAAGGCTTTTGCCTGAAACGTTGATTCTCCTGCTCCTCGGATGCTGCCTGACCTGCTGTGCTTTTCCAGCACCACACTTTTGATTCTACTGTCCAGCATCTGCAGTCCTCACTTTCGTCTATCCCTATAGATTCATGACAGCTGGTCCCATAATAAATAGGAACTGGGACAGTTTGGTATCTAGTGAAACTGCAGGCTGTTTCTTTTAGCCTGCCTTCAAAGTTTGCACTTCTCTTTTCACCAGACCATTGAATGAGAAATGGTGTGGAGATATCCTTCTATGCTGAATACCTTTCGACTTTTGGAAATACTGAAACTCCCTGCTAGTAAATGTTGGCCTATTATCTGTCACCAACACTTCCAGGAGTCTGTGTACTACAAAAGATGCACATAGTTTTTCTATTGCTGTTCCTGTGTTTGGCGAATGAACTCCAGCCACTTTGAGTGGGTGTCAACAATGACTAAGAACATTGAACTCATGAAAGGACCTACAGAACCAATGTGTAACCGAGTCTAGGGTTTACCTGGTCATTCCCACAAATCTCAGGGTGCTACTGGCTATAGTTTTTATCCTTGCTTTGATTTATTGTTGTCACATATATCTGAGCACTGTGAAAAGTTTTGTTTTGTGTGCAGTCCAGGCAGATCATAACTTATGAGGACATGTAGACAATAGGGTGAACAGAATGAGCCATACAAAGTTATGGATGCACAGCAGGTAAAAATGCAGAGTGATTGTAAGAAATGTGAGAGTAAGATTTGCTGTAAAGACCCTTGCAAGGAGTCAGTGCCATCTTGAATAGCACTCTGGGCACTGCCCCACTAATGTGGCAACGTCAGCATCCAATCCTGGCCATCAGACATAACTACTCGCCAACATCTTCATTTTGGAAACCTATGGATGTCTGTGGTGGAGTTCAGCCAGTATCGGCAGTGACATTTGCTCTGAATAATCACTCTTACTCCCCATAATAAAATGCAATCCTCCACTGAGATCTGGTCTTTCTGGGTTCAAAAAGGTTTTAATCCTGTTTGTGACACCCTTCGGTTTTCTTATCAGCACCAGGACCAGATCTTTTTGCGCCAAACATCTCATTGTTAGCTGTGACCAGAAGCATGCCCAGAAAATTTAAAACCATTGCCGTGGACTCTTCCAGTGGTGGTGGTACCACTGGTGGTGCATCTGCCAGTGGGAGGCAGCTCAATTCATCTACACTTGCTACTTGGCCTCCTGGACAGCGTTCCGACTTGTAATTAGAGCCCACTGCTGATTTCGGTTTGAAGCTATGGATGATACTGACTTGTCCACTTTAAGTAGACCTAGCAAAAGTTTGTGGTCCATTTTTGTTACAAATTTATCTCCATAAAGGTGGAACGTCTGACTCCAAATATAACTGCCAAACTTTCCTTCTTTATCTGGGCGTATTTACACTCTGCGTAAGCCAACGTTCAGGATACATACCTTATTGGGTGCTCCACTGCATTAAGCCACCTATGAGCTAATTTTAATCCAATGTTGTAGAGGGAGGCATTGTATGTCAATACCAGATCTCGCTTGGGATCATAATGTGCCAACACCTTCACGGATGCTACCTGTTTCTTCACTTCCCCAAAAGTTATGGCTTGGGGCTACGTGACCATTTCTGAGGCAGAGTCTTTTTAAAGAGATTTTGCAAAGGTGCCAGGATGAAGGCCAGATTATGTGTGAACTTTCCAGAACAATTCACCAGCCCAAGGAAAGAACTAAGCTCCGGTACAGATGTGAAAGCCGGGGGATCTCTGATCGCCCTCATTTTATCTTCCAACCGGTATAACCCGATCTTGTTGACTCTGCAGCCCAAGCTGGTCACTTGGGGTGCCCGGAACACACATTTTTACCTTCTAAGGCGTATACCCACCTGGGTGAAATGTCTAAGGACTATGTCCAAGTTCTCTAAATGCTCCTTATTGGTCTTCCCTCTTATTAGCAAATCATCTAGATAAATGGTGACCTGGAATAGACTTTGTATAATGATCTCCATCGTCCGCTGAAAAATTGCACAGGCTCATGATACCCTAAATGGCAGTCTCGTATATTGGTATCTGCATTAATTGTAGCATACAATTCTCATCGAATCATAACTTCAAGTACGCATGGCTCATGTCCAGTTTTGCAAAGGACAGACCCCTACCAGACTTGCATGTAAGTCCTCTATGTGAGGAATTGGGTTTTTACTTAGCTGCCAAATGCAGTTTATTGTTTGTTTAAAATCCCCACAAAGGCGAACCGCCCCATTGGGATTCACAATCTGTACAGGCAGTGCTGCCCATTCAGCAAACTAGGCTGGTTGTTTCATAGCCAAGAAAGCCCAGCAGCATCTCTACCTTTGCACAGGCTGAGGAAAGCCCACCTCTCACCTACCCCTACCCCCCCATCCTCACCACATTCTACAGAGGGTTTATTGGGAATTACACCATCTCGGACTGTAAGACCCTACAACGGATAGTGAGGACAGCTGAGAAGATCATCGGGTCTCTCTTCCCTCCGTTACAGACATTTACACCACATGCGCCATCCAAAAGGCTAAGAGTATTGTGGAAGAACTCACACACCCCTCACTTAAACTCTTCTCCCTCCTGCCATTCAGCAGAAGATACCAGAGTGTTCAGTCTCTCACAGCCAGACTGTGCAAGAGAGTTTCTTCCCTCAAGCCATCAGGCTCCTTAACACAGTATGATTGACTCTATTCTATCTGAAATTATCTGCATGACTTTGAATTGCTTTTAGAAAAATGTCTATTATTCATCATTCTTCTGTTACAATGTAACTTGCGTGTTTTGCACTTCTTATGCACCTTATACCGAGTAAGATTGTGTAGTTTCTACTGTCCATGCAGCACTCTCAGTCCTGGAGAAACGCTGTCTCAATTTTACTGTATCAGTTGCATTTGGTAGAAATGACAAAAGCAAGCTTCTCTACTCTAACTTCTTCGCATTCCAGATTTCTGATTTCAGCCTTTTTTTTGCCCATAAGGCAAATGGCACTGGACAGGCCTTGCAGAATTGGGGAATTGCTTCCTGGTCAACATCCAAGGTGGCTTTGGCTCCTTTGACAGCCTTGGACCTTGTGGAACCTCCTCCGGGTATTTAATTATGACTACACACAGGCAGCCATCTCCAAAATGAAAAGTGTTGAGCCAATCGAGGTGAACCAATTTAAACCAATTTCTCCCCATCAAACTCGGGCCTCAGCCTTTTACTACAATGAATGGGAACGGAACCAACTGCTTCTCATAAGAGACTGGAACCAAAGTTCGGTAAAGTATCCCAGGTATAGGTCCTCAGTCCAGTCAAGGTCTTGCTCAAACTTAAGGGTTAGAATCCAGAGCAAATTCTGTTAAAGATTTGTTCTGTGATCACAGAAATGGCCGCACCTGTATCGACCTCTATTAGAACTGGGTGACCGTTTAACCAGATATTTATTTTGATTGGTTCTGATTTGGATGTTGCTAAGCAATTTAACTGTTACAAACCAGATGAAGGTGCTTGTTCCAAGGTGTGCACTCTCCTGAGCACAAGCCTATAAGCTCTCTTACTCAGTTCAGGTCCAGTGGGACTCGTTTGCTGTCTCGAGTCTGCAGACCAGCAGCAGCTACAATGGCTTGCTTCAGATCCTGAAGAAAATTTTAACTGTTTGGCTGAGGCTTGGCTTTGTTTTGGGGTTTTGCTGTGGGCTGACCTAGAGTCTCTCTGCTCAGGATAGGTCCTGAATGAGGCTACGCAATTACCTTCACGCAAGTGGTGCTCCCCAAGTTCAGTCAGACTGGCAAGCGTGTCCACTTCCATTAGAATACCTCGCAATTCATACATTCCATTTGATACATTTTCTAATGATAGAGTCAGCTGTAGTGTCTGTTTGAAGTCCAGTTGGACTTCAGCTCGTAGGCACTTTTGCTTGAATGCCTCATTAATCCCAATCTACAGAAGCTGCTATCCTGTCACTGAGTCCTCCTTCATTTACACCTGGGGAGCCTTTGACACTGATCCAGTTTCCTCAGAGTTAGCTGTCAGAGTGAACAAGATGTCTGACACTCCTGTTCTTACTGTCAGCCAGGCTCCCTGATTGGGGCTGTTAATCTAGTTGATAAAGCGTGGTGCTGGAAAAAGCACAGGAGATCAGGCAGAATCTGAGAAGCAAGAGAGTCAATATTTCCGGCTCCTGAAGAAGGGTCATGCTGGAAACATCGACTCTCTTGCTCCTCAGATGATGCCTGACCTACTGTGCTTTTTCCAGTGCCATGCTTTATCAACTCTACAACATCTGCAATCCTCACTTTCCCCTAGTTGCAGATAACCTAGTCCCACACAGGGAACTAAAACTCTATGAGACCCACCTGGTGGACTTCATTACATTAAACTACAGAAAGGACTGAATGCATTGTCCCAATCTTAGTGATACCCTTTGCAGTTGCTACTGGAAATGAAGACTCTTGGGTTTTAATAAATCATTGAAAATGAAAAATCTAAGAAAAGTTTGAAGCAATGAATAGCTTTAACGGGTTAGAACAGGGCCTTGTTTTATGTAATACAGCACAGTCAATGGTTAATGAGCAGGGTGGGTGAGAGAACAAAGGTTTTATTGGAGGTGATGTCGAGGAGATTGATGATTGAAGAAGTGTAGTGAGTGGAGGATTAAAAAAAAAAGAACACCAAGTATGTGAGAAAGGAGTTATGCTAACATGAAAACTGAAGTTTCTTTTCATAAAGAGCATTGTATACTCATAGCAATTCATAATTCTTAATGTCTTGGGGAATCCTTGACATGCAGGGACAAATTCAAATGAGATTGACAATGGGCAATTGGGATTAAAAACAGGGACAGCAATTGCTCACTTATCAGATCTTGTTTCAATACAGCTAAGAATTATAATTTAATCTTAAAGGTGATGTGAGGAGCTAACAACAACGACTGTAGTGAGTTGTGAACTGGGGTCTGGGTTCAAAGGAGTATCATCTGTTGTGTCAATGTTCAAGTGACATCTGAATTTTCCTGATTGGCACATAGGGATCCAGTTAGTGACAGCAACTTACGCTGAACTCATTTTGTTTGACCTTGTCACATACGCCAAACCTGACAATTCCATTTCTTTTCAGTCAGCTCATAGCTTGACAGATCTTTTTCTTTCAAAGTGGGTATTTTTTTTGTTCGGTTGCTTTTGAAAAGCAAGCTTGTGGCAAAAATGCACCCTCCCAGATTCAGCTTCACATAACAGCAATCCCAGTATTTCACCTGAGATAGCATATTTCAGGGACCTTTTCTGCTGATCCTGATGAAACACGTTAGAGTAGACTTACCTGGCCCTATCAGGGTCATCATAGCAGAGCTGGATATCAAACCAACAGTGGAGGGGCTGAGCAAAGTTATTGACTCAGCTTGCCATGGAAGGAGCTTCAGGAGATGTTACTATTCTGCCTAAATTCATCGAGTGTGCAAAACAGGCATTGCTGCCACATCTGCATGTTCTGTCCCTGTCTCTTCTGGAAGGGCTGCAGTGTGATTAGATTAGATTAGATTAGATTAGATTAACCCACGCAGACACGGGGAGAACGTGCAAACTCCACACAGTCAGTCGCCTGAGGCGGGAATTGAACCCGGGTCTCTGGCGCTGCGAGGCAGCAGTGCTAACCACTGTGCCACTGTGCCGCCCATGACCACTGTGCCACCGTGCCGCCCATAACCACTGTGCCACCGTGCCACCCATAACCACTGTGCCACCGTGCTGCCCATGACCACTGTGCCACCGTGCCACCCATGACCACTGTGCCATCGTGCCGCCCATGCCGCCATGCTCGGAATATAGAATATAGAATATAGAATAATAGAGTCATAGAGATGTGCAGAATGGGAACAGATCCTCAGTCCAACTCATCCATGCAGACCAGATATCCTAAATTAACCTAGACCTATTTGCTAGCCCTTGGCCCATATGCCTCTAAACCCTTTCTGTTCATATACCCATCCAGATGCCTTTTAAATGTTGTAATTGTACCAGCCTCCACCATTTCCTCTGGCAGCTCATTTCATGGACACACCACCCTCTGCGTGGAAAGGTTGCCCCTTAGTTCCCTTATAAATGTTCCCCCTTTCACTCTAAACCTATGCCCTCTGCTTCTGGCCTCCCCATCCCAGGGAAAAGACCTTGCCTATTTACCCTATCCATGCCCCTCATGATTTTATAAACCTGTATAAGTTATGAGATACAAAAGACTGTGATCCTGTACAAGAACAAGGGTGACTATATAGTGAGTTCAACAACTAGCAAGGCATCTTCTAGCAAGGTGGGAGAGGTGTTTGCCTGTGCTCATGTCTGACTCCAAGTCCTGACAGAATGCATTTACCCCAGACCTCAGTGTAGTGTCAGAATCAGAAGAGGTGTAGCTCATGGAAACTTCTCCGTATGGCAGCTGCAGGAGAAAGGCCGTGAACAAAGCAGACCATTACCTATAGTTTTTATTGATCTCACCAAGGCATCTGACCATCTGAGCAGAGGAAGACGAGTTAAGCTGCTGAAGAAAATTGGCTGCTGCCACAGCTGCTCAACGTGATCCCCTCCTACCGCGGCCACATGACAGGTACGATCAGCTATGACAGGACAACAACAAAACCATGTGACCTCTGTAGTGGGGTCAAAGAAGCAACAACATTCTTTGACAGTTCTTTTTGAAACTGTTATATGCATTCAGATTATCCATAGACAGTGTCTACTCACATAGTTGAGCTGACAGAATGCTGTTCAGGTTTGCTTGCCTAAGATCCAAGACAAAAGGTACACAAAACAGTCTTAAGAGTTTCTCTATGTTGAATTCCAAACCAAGGAACCCAGTTTCAGCAGCAAATGGACAAACTCTGTAACGCCTGTGAAGAGTTTGGTTTGACCGTCAGCATCAGGAAGACAAATATCATGATCCAGGATGTTACCAAACTACTACTTAATAACATTAACAATCTGCGACTGTTTGCAATGGGCATTTGTAAGCCCTGTAGTTTTTAAATGTATACTATAGATGCAATTTTTTTGTTGTTGAATAAGCCAAGCTCACTAGACGCCACTTTGGGGCCCATCGTCAGGCAATACAAATGCTTTTTAAACTAGCATCAGATATTGCATAAAGCGATGCTCAGTTGTGTCAAACATCTGTAACAAAATTTCTATTAAAGAATAAAATGATCAACCATCTTATATATTCAATCCCATCGCCACTGGACCACTTTGACTGCAGTTTATATCAGCCATGAGAGGTACTGCAGCAATTCACCTTTCAAAAATCTACAGTCAAAAAGAACAATTGCAGCAGGTTTATGGGAACATCATCTCCAAGTTAGACTCTAGGACATAGACTATCCTGAGTTTTAACAATAGCATCTTCCCTGCACTGTCACTAGAGTGGAATTCTGGAACTCCTTTTTGAACATATTGTCAGCTTATTTGCAGCCAGTTCCAGAATAACTCATTGCTAGTTTCTCAAGGACAATTTATAATGGGCAATAAATGCTGGCCTTGCCTGTGACGCCCACATCCCCTGAATGAACATAAAATATCTATGATGAATAAAAGTCATGGTAACAGTCAGATCATAAATTTTAAGTGTTTATAATCAGCGGCGATTCACCTACACTCACCTAACTAAATTGAGAGCGATTTTTCTGAATTCTCAAGGTACTGTAAAAATATATTTTCTGAGACAAATGTAATCATATCAACATTTCATATCAAATTCAGGAGATTATTCACGCAGAAAGTTGGTCTGTGAAATTGTGCATTACCAACAGAGCAATTTTCCTAAACAACTATCAGTTTAAAAGCTCATAAATTTCTCTGTTATTCAGTTGGACTTAATCCAAGAAGAACTTTCAGCATCTAGACAGACAAACTATATTTTTTCACTCATGGATTATGAGCATCGCTGGCTCGCTAGTATTAATTGCCTGTCCCTAGCTGCCCTTGAGAAAGTGATGGTGAGCTGCTGTCATGAACTGCTGCAGTACAAATGCTGTAGGTTGAATCACAATGCCCTGAGGGAGGGAATTTTGACCCAACGACAGTGAAGTAACAGTGATATTTTTCCAAGTCAGATGGTGAGTGGCTACCAAGGGATTTTTCAGGTGATGGTGTACCTTGTATTTGCTGCCCTTGTCCTTCCAGATGGATTTGGTCATGGGTTTGGAAGGTGCTGTCTAAGAATCTTTGGTGAATTTTTGCAGGACATCTTATAGATAGTGAGCACTGTTGTGACTGCGCATTGGTAATGGAGGGTGTAGATGTACTGCCAATCAAGCGGGCTGCTGTATCAAGATGGTGTCAAGCTTCTTGAGTGTTGCTGGAAATGCACTCATCCAGGCAGGTAGGAAGTATTCCATCATAGTCCTAACTTGTGCCTTGCAGATAGTTGACAGGTTTTGTGGAGCCAGGAGGTGAATTGCTCGGTCACCCAGGTTTTCTCTTGTCGCCACTGTGTTTACGTGGGCGGAGTATATGAATAGGAAGGGTTTAGTGGGATTTGGGCCAAATACTGGCAAATGGAACTGGTTCAGATTGGGATGTCTAGTCATTGTGGACGAGTTGGATCGAAGGGTCTGTTTCCAACCTGTATGAATGAATGATTGTCAAATTTGTCTGTAATAGTATTTCTTTCACATCTCAAAAGGTTTACTTCTGATTTTTAGACGACGGGTGTAAGACTATTGCTCTATAGCCTTTGGAACAATTTCTTTATATCTACATTGTTCCCTTTAATATCTTGAAAACTTTAAGCAAATAATCCCTTAACCCTTTGAATTCCAGGGATTACAACCCTAGTTACTGCTATCTGAATAATTTAATCCTTATCCAGGTTTAACTCTAGCCCACCAATGCTGCACTCCCCTCAAAGCCAGTATCTTCTTCCTAGTTTCCAGAATGGCTCCGAAGATCGGTATGAAGCTTGGTTGTAACAGTTTCCCTTTTTGTGTTCTAGATGTAAACTCCAGCATTCCATTAGTCACTTCAGGTTATTTTCTATATACTGCTCATGACACTTTACTTATTTGCGTACCCCCAGGTCTCTTTTGATGTCCCCGCATTCTATACTTCTGCTGCTTACAAAAGACCCTGCTCTATCTTTTTTTCTTTAGTCCATGGATTACCTCATTATTGCTCGTATTAAAATACATTTGTTATATTTTAGTTAATTTACTTACTCTGTTAACACCTTTTGTGAGTTTGTGTCCAATGTTGCTTAATTTGCTGCCTTTCTTGATATCATCAACAAATTTGGATATATGACTTCTCATCCCATCAGCTAAATCATTAATAAATATGATGAACACTTCAGAACTAATCATAAATGCTTGTGGGATATCCTATTCACTTTGCCCTTCCATTGAAATAATTTTGCTAACCAGGTCAATAATTTTTCTTCAATGCTAGGCCTTCAGCTTTGGCTGACAGTCTTTGTCAAATGTCAGGTGAACACTGATTCAAGTAATCCCCATTCCCTGTGCTCTACTTTAGTCACCACTTCAAGTATCTTCAGTCAGCTCTGTCAGACATGACATGCCTTTCAATGATGCATCCTCATGCACTCAAATCAGCTGGAAAAAGCTAAGGTATTCATTTAACCCTTAGTTGTAGGCTTCCATAATTTCCTGAAAAACAGATACTAGATTAACTGTTCTATAATTGATTAACCTAACTACACTGCTATGATTTGTCCTTCATCCAACCCTTGGACTGTTCCCTCACCCATTCTACTAACCTACCCACTTACTGAAAGACCTGCACTTACCTGAATACAGACCATATAAGAAATGGATGTGTCCTGTCTGTATCCATCTTTTCTTTCAATAGGTGAGCTTCTTGGACATAACCGTACTGACCTTTGATGGAATTGGAAACCCTGGCCAAAACATTGCAAAAGGGTCAGGCCACAGAAAGCGGTAAAGGCAGCGTTAGTATGCACAGCACCGATGCTGACCAGAAGTTGAGGACTTAGGTTTTTGGATTTTCTTTTTAATTATTCTTTTTATCTTTTAGATTTATGTCAGCCCTTCCTTTCGGTCATCGCGGTTTATTTTGCCAAGTACAGCTCCTCACTGCTTCAGGATATGAGCTAGTTCTGTACCAAAGATTATTTTTCAAGCAACTTTGTTCATTTTCATCTATTAACCAATTTGTCCAGTTTATTGTAAACTGTTCCTCTCACATCCAACTAATGTAACCTCTCCTGCATATTGGTTGCTCTCTCACATTTCTCCCTTTTAAAAATATTGCATTTGAATTAAACATATCATGATCTTTATTCATTAAATGGCTTTTTTTCCAGACTCAAATCATTAACTCTGTTGCTCTGGCCTCAGATCCATTGATTTCATCCACCATTCTCTTGCTGTGTTGTTGCAATGGCTACCAATGTCATAACCTCTGAGTTGAAATTAAAATAAGGATATTCTTCAAATGACTTAGGTGTGCCTAGTTTCAATTCAATTTTTAATCTGTCATGTTCCAAAACATTCTGCAACAGGTTTAAATAACTTAAAAGAAACCTTTGTTTTTTCATCAAAGCAGCAATTTATGTCTCCTACAAATATGGCAAACAGGACACTGCTGTTTGTTACACATAGCTTAAAATGTCAACCCACCATCCTTCTCAAGCGTGATTATGCTGAAGGCATATGCTGAAATCTCTTTGATTGTACCATCAAATTGCAAGGCAAAGAAATAGCTTCATTTATTTTAAAAATAGATCAGAAGTCACCAGCTCTCAACAGAATTGTTCTGTCGTGCTTAGGTTCAGCATGATAACCTCTTCATCAGCCTGTTTGCCAGGATACTCTCCATTTCAAGGGAACACTTCTGACTTTTTATTTTAAATTAACATTGTTTTTCTTCTATTTCTGCCCAATTCACAAATATAAAATTAATTCCAACAAGCCCGATGAGCTGCTGCAGACACCAGTTGGGAGCCTTATCACTAGAGCTTTCAACCAGCTCCAATACTGAGGTTGCCACAGGTAGAGGAGGTCAATAATGAATGGGGGGGATACTGAATCCAGACAGCAGTAGCCCACGGTTAAGTCTGAGATCTTGCTCCTCCTGGCTCAATGGAAATATAACAGAGGAAAAATCACTTACATTGTCACCATCAAATCGCAGTGAGCCCTTCAAACATGATGGGGTTCATGGCCATAGAACCAATCAGCTGTGCGTTAATCCACAAAGTCGATGCCACATCTCAGAATTGGGTTTTTATGCCTTCTGGTTCCTACAAGTTAGAAGTACTCGCTCTCCAGTCTCAAAAAACTGAGGCTTTATCAAGTACCTTTCCTTCAGCTCCCAATGTAGCTGGCAGATTTTTGCATTGATACATTATTACTCAGCACATGATTTCAGTGCAACAGTGAGTGTGGCACTCCCAACCATATACTCACATAACAATTAGTTCCTGGCTCTTTCTGAATTTAAAAAGAAAAACTGTGCCACAATATACTATTCATCTTTATCGAACATATATAGTGCTGTTGTTATGTTTATATAACTGCTCAAATTAACAGGCATATTTTCTCAAGAAACTGAACACCATAAGAATTTTTAAGACTTCATTTCTTGCCTCAAATCAATATCCATGGCAGAGCTCAGGTGGTGGGATATTGAGCCACTGGTTTATAAATCTGGCACTTCCCACTATAGGTGATAAATTATCATGCGGTATAGGTGATAGTGTGCGTGGATTTAGGAGATGTGTCTGATGCTGCTGGTATCACTTGCTTGTGACATTGTTTGATGTTGCTGCAATCGTTAGTCATCCTGTTAATATTGTCTCTTGAAGTTCTCTGCATTCTTGATGATCTTCTCTGCTCTTCAAACCCAGGTGTAGGTCGTATATGAACTGTGCTCCTTCTCATTGACTTACCAGTTGCAATTGCTATGATTTATGACGCTGTGGCCTGAACGTTTGCTGGGCTCCAGGCTTTCATAATTTAGTCCTACACATATACAGTCTGCCCTTTCAACAGATCAGGCAGAGATTTAATGTGTGAAGTGTTGACCAGCTTCTTTGTTAGTATTGTGAGTTGTCTTATTTTCTCCTGGTACCTTAGAAGGAGTAACTTGCTTGACAGAGTTGGCTTGTCTTTTCTCCTATTCAAGAACTCTATAGGTGATTTTATGTCAGCGTTGAGAAGTGTAGATTTGAAATGTCAATAAGGCAAGGTTTTGGACTTCATCTCTTGATAATTTGGTAAGATTTCTGTTGATGGTTAACACATTTCTTTTTAGAAATGTTGTAAGGATGTTGTTATCAACCTGGCTTGATTCCTGCTTCAGGCCCTGAAATTCCTATTAGCAAATCCGAGGAGTGATTTTGGACAGAGATACGTGCTGAATTAATCACAAAAAAATGTCTTGGTTCTGATATTGGCTTTGTTCAGGTCTCAGGTTTAAGAAAACACCACACCTTCCTCTCCCACTCACAACAAATAATGACTGACTCTCTCTGCCTCATGGGTGACTGGTGGAAAACTATTGAATATCAATCTGCTCCTTTAATTTCTTAAATGCCCTGACAACATCATCGACCTCCCAAATCTCATGCACTGGAGCTGCGTGTTGGTAGCTGTGGTGGACATTTTGTTTTTGCAATACACATTCAGTTGTTCTCTCACTTGGTCACTAATTCAGATTGATTTTCATTTCTAATTCAGTGTACGTTTTGTATAAAATGTTTGAGTTTTTACTCAGATGAACACTACCACGGTGCTGGAACTTGTTTCAAAATTCTGAGCTTACACAGACCACTGTGAGTCCGTCTATTGTTATTCAGTCCACGACTACAGTGGAGCAGTGATGTTGCACTCCAAGATGTATATTCACATGACAGTTAGTTCCTAGCTCTTTACAAATAACATAACAATAACAAGGATCACAAAAACAAGCAATGCAACCAAAATTAGCTATTTTAATAGGTCCAGCAACATTTTAAGGTGGTGTCCTTGACATTTGGAAGTCTTGGTGGCTGTTTATTCAATCCACTGGCTCCTTCACTGCTGATTTCTTACCCAGAAAAGCAGATGTTATGGAGACCAATTTCACCCTGCCTTGCACCTTATTGTTTTAAATGCTCAAGTTGTGCTTAATAATGGGAATAGTGCTAACATACATAAGACACATTTCAATGAGAACCTGAAATGTGCTTATTTACTGCAGTGTTAATGTATCAAAGGTATCCAGAAGAACAAGTTCCCCCTTCAGTCGTCCGCTGGGAAAAGGATGAACTGCATTAATGCACTGTGTTGCAAATTAAAGGGCATGCTTTTGTGCTTGTAATTTATACATGCACATTTACAAAATTGACCAAGCAGTCAGTTGAAACAGAACTTACAGGTTCCTCCAAACTGCCCAAAAGAAAAAGGAGTTGCTTGAGGCATTGAGACATTCTTACATTGTTGCCTACTATCCAGGTGATAATAACCGAGATACATTGTTCGATATCCGGAACATTGTTGTGAGATGTTCTGTGATATGACTTAAAAGAGGAAAAGCAGTTATAGTTAAAAAAATCTTTTTTGACAGTCTATATCTTTGGAGAATGGTTATTTGTGCCTAACCATTAGCAATATCACCAAAAATGTTTTTTTTTTCTGCCTTTATTCCCAGTATAATTCCTGTGCCACCTTGAAGACATTGGCCCAGAATATGCTGAAATAAGACATCACATGACGTGTCTCAAGAGTTAGTCCTTGTTACAGCATGCTTTGTTTGAAAAGTTTTAAACACCACAAATTGTTAGAACTGGAAGCTGATAATGGTGTAGCAAGATCAACAGGGAGTTGGATGAATGATGGGACCAACATATTCCCCCTAATCAGGGATCTTAAGATAGAGAAAGATGCAACAGAAGTGCAGAGAGAAACTTAAATATGGTAAAAGAGAAATAACAAGAGGGAAAGAAATATTGAATTTTGAAAGAAAAGAGACAGGATGGAAACACTTAAAAATGTATTTAATCTTTTTAAAATCCTCTTAGAGCAATTTATGACATGCAGGAATAGAACTCTGTCTCATATTGATCCCTTTCAGGGCTGAAGATGATGAGTGGCATTGAAGCAACTTTCAAAGAGTCGTTATACCACTGAATATCAGGACTAATTTTCTGCAGTGAATTTAATCTGTTTTATCAGCATAAATGCAACAATGTCTTGAAACTCACAAAGTGGTTTAAAATGTCAGCTCAGATTTTTGCAAGCTTGACAGTACAGCAATGCAAATCACCCAGGAGTTTGTGGCATTTTGCAATTGACAAGGTGTCTCTTCTTTGCCACAAATTGCTGTATGATTTATAAATTAATGATGGCGTGGAAATTCAATTCACCATCATTTTGCCAACAAATTCTGGCCCATGGTAGCTTGGATATTCATTACAGGATAATTCAAACCAGCTTTCCTCTGCTTGCTACGGTGCCCCAGCCATATCGTGATTTCATTATTTTCTTTACAACTAGCCCTCAGGGTGCCATTCAGTCACTTATTTTGGGACTGAATTATAGAACTGGTGCAAAGGAGATGGCAATTGAATCAGCTCGCTGATTCACTCTTGCACTTCGTGATCACTGACCCAGCAGTCCTGTCAAACTCCCAGTGATGAATTACATCGAATTGTTGCAGTATCCAGCCCTGATATTTTTCGAGAATATGTGCCCAATCGGGATGCATATAGATTTTGATTTTTTTTATGCACGGTCATTAATTCTATTAACCAATAATCATGGAAATCAGTTTTATAGATTCAAGGGCTTCAATACGTGCATACAGGGCATCTCAGATATTTAATACAGCAGGCTGTCCTTCACATCAGCAAGTGAATAGGTTCTGGGGACTATCCCGAGTGAGCAGCTTCTGCTTACACCTTGCTGTTGAATGTGTTTGGCTCATTTTTTCTCTTCTCACCTAGGGAAATGTATAAGACTATTTTTGCATCTTCATTGTGCTTCAGCTCATATGAACAGATGTTTTCAAGCAATTGTCTGTGAGTTGATTAGAAAAAAAAAGGCCTTTTTTCACAACACTGTTTTTACGGAAGCACTATTTAAACAAGATTCAGAGAAATGGAGTTCACGGAGGGACGCATATCTTGGATTGGTGTTGAAATCATTTGGCATGATACATAATGGTGCTGCTATTGAATCCTATATTCTTTGTGTGGGTGTCACTATTCAGATTAAGAATATGTGGACACGCTTTGAATGTCTGTCTGTAAATTCTAATTTACTGAATAATTTTCAAACTCCAAAGCGAAAGCAGGAAGCCTCAGCCACAAACAAGATGAATATTCATCTCATGTAGCAATTAGTTCCATATACTGGAAATTGTAAAACTTACGGTTCCCTGTTATTGATTAAGAACCTGGCTGGAGGATCCAACCTTTAACATTTTCAACACTGCAGTGCCTCCACTGATACCCAATGTTATAGAAACCAGCATAGAGCTACCAAGAGCTTTTATAAGTATATATAAGTTGAAAAGTGTATAATAGCGAGTTTTGAGCAGATTTGTAGCTCAGGTCGAGGTTTTGGATGTAGGTTTGCTCGCTGAGCTGAAAGGTTCATTTCCAGACGTTTCATTACCTTACTCATGCAAAGGGGACAATACATCCATCCTAGGACAAGCCAAACAAAGATCTGCACGAGAATTCCTCAAAGCCTGGCATTCCAAACGGAACTCTATCAACAAGCACATCAAGTTAGACCCCATGTACCACCCCCTGCGTAAAGGAACAGGAAGTGACTTCACCACAGGAAATAACATCACCAACCCAAAGAAACCCAAACATAAAAATTGAAAGCATTGCTTCGGGTGAGTTCCACTGAAGATGTTACCTAGTAAGGTAATGAAACGTCTGGAAATGAACCTTTCAGCTCAGTGAGCAAACCTACATCCAAGATGTATAATATATATAAAAAAAAGGAAAAGCTAACTTTGGGTCCTTGAAAAGGAGATACAGGAGAAACGAGCAAATGGCAGAGGAATTGAACACGTTTATTGTATCTACATTTGCAGAAGACTCCAGTTTCATTCCAGAAATTGACTTAACGTAGGTGTTAAAAAGAGCAATAAATTAAGAAAGTCAAATCCTCAGAGACAAAGTATTGGCAAAGCAAATGGGACTAAAACCGACAATTCTTGAGACCAGTTGACTTACTCCCTCGCAATTCCAAAAGAGGTAGCTGAACTTTTCTTTCTGCCCAATTATTTTTGCTTTGTGTACAATATCGACATTGAATTCATTATTACAAATTACACCTCACAGTATAAATCATACAACAATATCTCCAGCTATACTGAGGAAAACCACTGAGGCCACAGGGCATTGACTGTTCCTTCAGAATGGATGCAAGTTTGCACAGTGCTATTTCAATAAGTTTCCATCCGTCTGCCTCAGTAAGGATTCTTTGATTTAATTGGCCACAACATAACTTTCCCGAATATTGTTTTGCCTCTCCAAATGCCACATGTTTAGTGCAAAAATTACTAGAAAACGTGAAAGCAAATCAATGACTATTCATTGACCACAAAGTCCAAGTCATTGAAGTGAGATAAAAAGCATTAGCTGTGGCTCAATGTTAGGACTCTTATTTGTGAGTCACACATCATGGGCTCATATCTTGCTTCACAGTGCTGATGGCACAGTCCATGCTTTCTATAATTCAGTCATAGATGTGGGTGCCAAATTGGTTGGCCATCCCTACTTCGCCTTGAGAAGGTAATGCCTTCTGGAATCACTGCAATTCATTTGGTGGTGGTGTACACAGGGTTGTTGGGGAAGGCTTTCCAGGATTTTGACCCTGTGACACTGAAGAAAAAGGATTATATTTCAATGTCAGACTGGTGAGTAGTTTGGCGGGGAATGTGCATGTTGTGATATGCCTCTGTCTTTGTCTTTCTAGATGGTAGTGGTTGATGGTTTGGAAGGTGCTGCCTAAGGATTTTCTTTGTGAATTTCTACAGTACAACTTGTAAATAGTACACAGTGCTGCTACTGCGTGTCAGTGGTGGAGGGAATGGCTATCTGCAGATGTGGTTCCAATCAAATGGTCTGCTTTGTCCTTGATGGTGTCAAGCTTGCTTGTGGGATGTTGGAGCTGTATTCATCCAGGCAAATGGAGAGCATTCCATAACACTCCAGACTTGTGTCTTCTACATTGTGGACAGGCTTTAGGAAGTCAAAAGATATTATGTATAACTTGACAGAACTGTATGTATGGAATGCACCATCACTTAATGCTGCATTCTTGCTGCAGAGGAGTCAATGGCCACCAGAACAGCAAAGAGCAGCTATAGTATCCTGCTAGATCCCAAAGGTAGTTACTCGTAAGTAGCAGATACCTAAAAGGCAGCTACCCTCATTAATCGAATGATCCTGTTCCTGGGCTTTTTGACTCAGTCAAGATGCAGACAAACAGCTAAGCAGAAGTTACATCCTTCTAACCTGATCCGAGTGAAGTACAACTGCCAGACTCCTGGGTTGTGGAATTTGTAAGCATTTTAAATTGTCTGATTATACCAAATGGTGTTCATGTACATATTGGCTTTTGTAAGAATGAACCATTTCTCCTGTTCAGATATTGATGTAACAATGTTTACTGGCTACAATGGATGTAGTGCATTCAATCTCCTTAATGTAGCTTGCTCGTGATGTAGGTGACATACTTTCCTCAGGGTGTTAAGTAGAGTGAAAATTAGGTATGTGTAATTAAGTCTGGCCAGTGGAAAGTGACAACAGTCAAAACAGAAATCCCTTTCCCTTTTGCACTTTGCTGTCATTGCGAAATGTCTACAATAAAATTAACAAAGGTTGTCTTTCTTAAGGACTTGTTAAAGGCCTGCCAAAGGAACAAAGACAGAAATAGGTGTACAAAGAGAAAGAAAACAGAAGTTCAGCTAAATGTTTTTCTCAAGAAAAAGCAATATTTCCAACTATCATCAATTCAGTGGAATAAATGAATGTAATTTTGAGTCAAGCAACCCAGATGTACTGATAATAACTATTGCAGAAAGGATTGTAGCTGGGGCAACAGTAGATTGCACATGAAAAATCTCTACCTCAATAATGAAGCACTCAACCCATGTGTAAAGCAGAAGCGACAGCAACAACATCCAGGTAAATATACACCAAATCTTGATTATCAGTGCAGGATAGGAGCATGGACTTGCTGCTGACAATAGAAACCATGGATTCCGCTGCAATGTAACTCTCAGATCTATTGCAAAGGACTGCATTGTCAGACCAGCTTCTTCTATGTGAGAAAAAGAAACAGGGTCTGGGGTTGACCTTGCAAGAATGTGAATCCACGGATATCAAATTTGTGGATAACGAGGCGTGAGTGTATAATTGCTGCACTGGTGGAATGTTTGTATCTGGAGCAGTCACTACACACAAGTCACATTACAAAGAAGCAAGGAAGCCAATCATACCACCTATCTCATTTTCATAGAATAGAATCAGAGAATTCTGACAATGCAGAAAGAGACCATTCGTCCCACCGAGTCTGCGCTGATCCTCCCATTCAGCCCCAACCCACACCTGATTCCCAAAACACTGCATTTACATGGTGAATCCATCTAACCAGCACATCCCTGAACATTACAGGACAATTTAGCATGGCCAATCCACTAAGCTGCACAACTTTGGACTGTGGGAAGAAGTCAGAGCACCTGGAGGAAACCCACGCAGACACAGGTAGAATGTCCAACCTCCACAGCCAAGGCTGGATTCAAACCTGGGTCCTGGCACTGTGAGGCAGCAGTGCTTACCGAGTTCTCAGTGAGTGCCCATTTGGAGAGACACATCGAACTAGCTGGCAGTAGGTTTTGAGTTCAACCCTGCTTAGCTCAGAAACTTGTGTTGACTGAGAATTCCAGCTGTATAATTAACACTGAGATCAACAAGGAGTATGGATTGCATGCTGTGTCTGGGAAAATAATGAAGCTCCTGTAGTTGAGCAGCTCTGTTCTTCTGAATCACAAGCTCCAAGTACAAGTCCCTCTCCAGGTCTTGATGACTCCGGAAGGTGTGTTCACAATATAGGTAAAAACAATGACTGCAGATGCTGGAAACCAGATTTTGGAAAAGTACAGCAGTCCAGGCAGCATCCGTGGAGCAGGAAAATTGATGTTTCGGGCAAAAGCCCTTCATCAGGAATTGAGGCAGAGTGCCTGCAGGGTGGAGAGACAAATGAGAGGAGGGTGGGGGTGGGGACAGAGTAGCATAGAGTACAATAGGTGAATGGGGGTGAGATGAAGGTGATAGGTCAGAGAGGAGGGTGGAGTTGGTTGCTTATCCACCCACAAATCCTTCCAATATGGCAGCTAGTAGGAGCCAGAGAGTTTCCTGGTGAACCAGGACCTATGAATAGCCGGAGTTGTGTTCTATAGCAAATGCCTTCCTTGTTTTGAGGGACTACCAGGAGAAGACTACTTAGGGGCACCTGGAATGCTCCTCTCAATAAGCAGATGGTGTTGTTTTGAGTTAAGAGATGGCCAAAACGTGCAAATTTGTAAAATGAATCAAGGAAGCTCATGGGTGAATTTGTGTAATCCTGGTAAAACTTCTTACAGTCAGCTATAAATATAAAGTTAACAGTGAATACTGATCTTGCCCCTGAGTCAGCAGGCTGTTGGTTCACAAGCTCACTCCAGAGATCAGAACAGATAATCTAGGTGGCATTTCTATATATTGGCAGCATCAACTTGGAGAACACACCTTTGAATTCCTATTTCTGTGAAAAAAAAGTTTTCTAACTATATAAGGATACAGTAAAAAAAAAATCAGAACACATTTTATATTTCGGAACAGCCTTTAAATCAGTTGTTAGCTCTCTGCATGTTCTATGTACAAAATTCTGAATTTCTGTCTTTAAAAGTAATTTTGCTACAAAATAGTCACAGAGTAAACATTTTCCCATTAAGCCATTATCAACAACACTGAAGTAGAATACTGCTGGCAAGGATAACATTTAAAATGCGGGATTTGCTCTATCCAAGTGTAATAAGGGAAGATAGAAAGGAAATGACTCTAAATCCTTCTTTTAAGCTGTCACATTGAATGGAGTCAAACTGTTAATTATTACTGACATACTCTTTTTTTTATCTTCTTACTGAAGCTTTGACTCTGAGAAAGCTGGATGTTATAATTACAGCAGACATTAGGAAGAAGTTAGTAACTTACTCATGTGTCATCCTTGACCTAGAAATATGTCACCAAACTGGCTGCTTTTTGCAGGCAGAAAACTGCACCGAGACATTCAATGTGGTGTCTCATGCATAGAGCAGGAAGTGGAATACTGGCTTAAATATGGTTTCCATGACTGGAACAGGCATTATATCTTGAGCATCTGTACTTATGCAAATTTATGGGGGGAGAAAAATTTGATTCAGGAATCAATCTTGAAATCACGTTGTCCTAAATGTTGCCTAATATATGAGTATTCAAGATAACTAAAATTTATCTGTAAGAATAATAGGGTGGTTATGGTAGGGGATTTTAACTTTCCAAACATAGACTAGGACTGCCATAGTGTTAAAGGTTTAGATGGAGAGGAATTTCTTAAGTGTGTACAAGACAATTTTCTGATTCAGTAAGTGGGTGTACCTACTAGAGAAGGTGCAAAACCTGACCTACTCTTGGGAAATAAGGCAGGGCAGGTGACTGAGGTGTCAGTGGGGGAGCACTTTGGGGCCAGTGACCATAATTCGATTAGATTTAAAATAATGATGGAAAAGGATAGACCAGATCTAAAAGTTGAAGTTTTTAATTGGAGAAAGGCCAATTTTGATGGTATTAGGCAAGAACTTTCAAAAGCTGATTGGAGGCAGAT
>NC_057712.1:105836990-105838056 GCF_004010195.1 Chiloscyllium plagiosum | reverse complement strand
CCAACCAGTACCCTTCTACTGACACCCTCCTTCGACTGACTGAACTGGTCCTCACTCTTAACAACTTCTCCTTCCAATCCTCCCACTTCCTCCAAACCAAAGAAGTAGCCATGGGCACCCACCTGGGCCCCAGCTATGCCTGCCTCTTCATTAGATATGTGGAACAGGCCATCTTCCGCACCGACACCGGCACCACCCCCCACCTTTTCCTCCGCTACATTGATGATTGTATCAGCGCTACCTCGTGCTCCCACGAGGAGGTTGAACAGTTCATCCACTTTACTAACACCTTCCACCCCAACCTCAAATTTACCTGGACCGTCTCAGACTCCTCCCTCCCCTTCCGAGACCTCTCCATTTCTATCTCGGGCGACTGACTCAACACAGACATTTAATAAAAACCGACCGACTCCCACAGCTACCTAGATTACACCTCCTCCCACACTGCCCCCTGTAAAAATGCCATCCCATATTCCCAATTCCTTCGCCTCCGCCGTATCTGCTCCCAGGAGGACCAATTCCACTACCAAACTACTCAAATGGCCTCCTTCTTCAAAGACCGCAATTTCCCCTCCGATGTGGTCGATGATGCTCTCCACCACATCTCCTCCAGTTTCCACTCCTCCGCCCTTGAATCCAGTCCCTCCAATTGCCACCAGGACAGAACCCCACTGGTCCTCACCTTCCACCCCACCAACCTCCGGATACATCGAATCATCCTCCGTCATTTCTGCCACCTCCAAACAGACCCCACCACCAGGATTGTATTTGGAAAGGCAAGGACTGATTCGGGATAGTCAACATGGCTTTGGTGTGTGGGAAATCATGTCTCACAAACTTGATTGAGTTTTTTGATGAAGTAACAAAGAAGATTGATGAGGGCAGAGCAGTAGATGTGATCTATATGGACTTCAGTAAGGTGTTCGACAAGGTTCCCCATGAGAGACTGATTAGCAAGGTTGGATCTCATGGAATACAGGGAGAACTAGCCATTTGGATACAGAACTGGCTCAAAGGTAGAAGACAGAGGGTGGTGGTGGAGGGTTGTTTTTCAGACTGGAGGCCT
>NC_057712.1:105805650-105836513 GCF_004010195.1 Chiloscyllium plagiosum | reverse complement strand
AGGTTTAGGGTGAGAGGGGAAAGATATAAAAGAGACTGAAGGGGCAACTCTTTCATGCAGAGGGTGGTACGTGTATGGAATGAGCTGCCAGAGGATGTGGTGGAGGCTGGTACAATTGCAACATTAGAGAGGCATTTGGATGGGCATATGAATAGGAAGGTTTTGGAGGGATATGAGCCGGGTTCTGAGAGATGGGACTAGATTGGGTTGGGATATCTGGTCGGCATGGACAGGTTGGACCGAAGGGTCTGTTTCCATGCTGTACATCTCTATGACTATGTCTCTATTATGCACAACTTAACTAGAAAACCTAAAGGGACTGCTGAAAGGCACCATTAAAGCTATGGTTTTAAATAAAATCTGAAAGTGGAACCAGGAAGTGCAAGAGTTTCTCTTCCTTACTCCACAATCCCAGGAAATGTCTACATCCACAGATCAGTTTCTAGTCAGCCTCCTCTTTCTTGATTACCTTCTATCTCCAAGGACCTGAAAACTATAAGGAACACTGTTTCAAAATTAGGAAATCAGCCTTTTACAACAGACATGAGGAGAATTTCTTTTCTTAGAGCATTGTGCAACTTTGTAACTCTGTCTCAGAAGGTGGAGGAGTCAGGGTCATAGAATCATAGAATCCCTAATACATGAAAGCAGGCCATTCAGACCATCAAGGCCCTACCCACCCTCTGAAGAGCATCCCAACCAGACCTACCTGCCCCTTACCCTATGACTGTACCCTTGCATTTCCCATGGACATTCCATTTAATTTTCAGATTCCTGAACACTATGGGCAATTCATCATGGTCAATCTACCTATCCTACACATCTTTGGGTTGTGGGAGAAAACCAGAGAACCTGGAGAAAAATCATGCAGACACCTAGAGAATATGCAAATTCCACACAGACGGTCACCCAAAACTGGAATCGAACCAGGATCTCTGGCATTAACCACTGAGCCACCATGCCACCCCCAGGGTCATATTTTTAAGACAGAGGTAGATAGATTCTTGTTAGGTAAGGGAATTATTGAGGCTAGGTGGGTATGTTTAATCTGAAACGCAAACAGATTAACCTTGACCTTATTGAATGGTGGTACAGGCTCAAAGGACTAAATGCTCTTAAGTTGTATGTCCGTTTGCAACTGCTGCGTCAGGCTCAACGACCTGAAGTTTACACCCAGTTCATCAGCCTTAGGACTTGCAGTTCGTCAACTAAATTGAAGTGAGGCCAGAGGCTTAATGTTGCCCGGGCATTGGGCCTACCACCAGTCTGCATCTGTGGCCCTATCCAACTGTGTCTCCCTTGTGTCCTTTGTAGTTGTTGGTGCATGTAAATGCACCTAATTTGGACACATACTGTGGTAATTACCAGCTGATATCCAAATGCAGATTAAACTGCTCTGTTCATAGAACAGCTGATACTCCTCATTTAGCATTTAAACAGGGACAACAGACATGGGAAATGCCATACGTTTTCCAGTCAAATGATGTATTTTGTGTAAGGCGATTTTACTCAGTTCTGGCTTCTGAACCAAAAGGTATCTTCCTCTTGATTTTTATCTTCTTTACTTTTATAAATAGCTGCAGGGTAGGCCATTTAGGACTGAGAGGAGGAGAATTTTCTTTATCCAGAGAGTGCTGAGCTTGTGAAATTCTCTGCTACAGAAAGCAGTTGAGGCCAAAACATTGAATGTTTTCAAGAAGGAGTTATGCATATACTGTACTTTGCTTTTATCGAGCTGTGTAAATAATAAGCTGAAATTTGCTGGGTTCACCAAAATCAAGTGATGTGAAATGAAAAGGAGAAAACATACAAAGCCTGATGACCTTTTTAATCATTAAGTTTTCACTAGTTTTAAAGCGTTTCTATGTTTTGTTGAAGGAACCTATGTGTTTGAGTGTGTTTTGATCAAGTGTTAGAAGTTAGAGGTAATAGACTTACTTGCCATGGTAACTCTGGAAAAACTGAAGCTTTGTTTAATATTATCATAGTAAATCCGATGTGATAATGTGGACTATTTATCATCTGAATTTGTGATGGCACTGGAACTGTGCTGTGTAAAAATCATACACTTATTTGGACGACATACAAATGCAAGCTAAAGTTTTATGTCAAAGTTCATTAAAAGCAAGGGCTAAGTCTCTTACTAAGGAGCCATAAGCAAGTCTTAATGAGTTAATTGATCAAACCAATGAGGAAAATATGACAGGTTTGTGATCGGGTTAGCAAGTTTGCTGGTTGTTAAACTAATCATTTGCTGAAGTTTGGATCGTCTTAAGAGTATACAGATTCTTTGTATGGAAACAGAATAAAATAAACTTGCCATACTGCCGAATTAATTAGCTTGAGGAAGAAGTTGTGTGACCAACAGCTAAAAGTTGAAACAGATGAGGCTGATCACCTGATCTGGTCTGATCTTTGGACAAGTCAAGAAGAAAAGATTCCCTAATGATTATAAGCATTATACAGGTAAGACTTTTGCAATACGTTTTGTGGTTTACTTTGCGTTAATAATGAACACTGGGCACATTCGAACTGCCTTAGGTTATTGATATCCAGAGTTAACCTGACAGACCAAGGACAGGGAATAAAAGTCTACAGCTGATAGTCACACGGGAGTATGATGTAGTAGCTATGACTGAAACTTGGCTGAAAGATGGGAAGGATTAGCAGCTCAACATTCCTGGTTATAGGTGTGATAATCCCATGATTCATGGAGAGTCAGTATTTAATAACTGAGGAGCCTGGTGAGTATAAGTTCCCTTGGTAACAGGCAATAGCCTGCACAGCTGAAACTCAGCATCGGAGTATTTTATAAAGCAGACCCAGGTTCACTTCTTCCCTGCTCCAGAGGTGTGCAAGAAGATCTCTGAACAGGGTTGATTAAAAGAAAGCAGACCCTTCCCTTATCTTTGATGGTCTGCATAATAAGCAAATGTTTGCCCTTAATAAGCTTTGCACATAAATTATTCAGTTGAAAACCTGGGTGATTTACACAGATGAAAAACTAGCAGTGATTTGGTGATGGAGAGGAAAAATAAACAGTTCAGCTGTGTAATACCACTTCTGGGAGACAGTGAGGTCTGCAGATGCTGGAGATCAGAGTTGAGAGTGTGTTGCTGGAAAAGTACAACAGGTCAGGCAGCATCCGAGGAGCAGGGAAAAAAAAAAAGAATCGATGATTCAGGCCAGAGCCCTTCATCAGGAATTTCTGATGAAGGGCTTTGGCCCAGAACGTTGATTTTCCTGCTCTTCAGATGTTGCCTGAACTGCTGTGCTTTTCCAGCAACACACTCTCAACTCTGATACCACTTCTGGATATATTTAAAAAAGCAGTCTCGGGGTGAATCTGCAGAACTGTCTGTTCCGGGCTGTGACTAGCCTATGTATGGCGTGTTTAATGGCTTTGGTTTGATGTTCAACAATAAATTAGGTTTCTTGCCATTTGGGCTTCCTGAGCTTTTACATTGCCAATGAGTGTAAAGAAAGGTTTCAGATAGCCTTGCCTTTCAACAAACCTGATAAGACTGTGACAGAGAAGTATTGGAATGCATTACTGCTCCCATTGGTGTTCCCAGAGATAAAACTCCAGATAATTGGCCACCACCTAGACATGGATAGAAACAGGTACCACTGTATCTATTATTAGGAAAGAAAACTTTTGGAAACTTCAATGAGCATCTGGTCTTTAAGAATGTGAGATTTGAAGGTTAGATTGGCCACATGAGCTAGGGAGCCCTTGTATATTATTCGGACCACTGTAACCCCAGTTATGCATTTTCAGCAGACAGACCAATTCCCCCCAATGGTGTCACAAAGGCTAAGGTCCAAACTTTTGGAAAGGGTTAGGCTACAGAAAATCTGCATGGATTGATAACAGTTTTAAAATGGGTACCAGCTATCTATATGAAGTCATTGGAGGTATCCCAAGGTTTTTCCAGTGGGTTTCAGGAAGATAAAAGGTACCAGGGCTAAGATATATGTGGACCAAAAGGTCTAATTTAAATACTTCAAGGCATTACCAGCCCCTTAAGCATTATGCATCAGACTAGAGGCAGAAGTGGAACATCTAGAGGAACTGGGCATCATAGTCCCAACAATTTTCTGAATGGGCCATGCCAGTAGTCATGGTTATAAAACCTGACAACGCAATCCATCTCTGTGGGTGGTCAACAGAGCTTCCAACATAGACAGATACCCAATGCCACACATAGGAGACTTGTATGTAAAGCTGGTGGTGTCGGTGCAAATACCACACCTACCCCCAATGGCAAGGTTGAGGGGGTCATCAGGAAACACCTATTACTATAAATACTCAGAAAAGATTGTATGAATACACTTGCTAGTCCTTTGAGGTATCTTTGGCTTGTGCCATCTTTCAAAGGGTAACAGAGAACATCCTCCAAGACGTGCTCAGAGTGGCAGTCTATCTGGATAATGTTTTAATCTCAGGAACTACTACGAATTAACTTGTGGAGAGCTTAGAGCAGGTCTTACTGCATCTTTCGGAGTCTGGTATCTGGCTAAAAAGGGAAAATGTGTATCCTGGTTAAAAGAGGTAACGTACTTTTGTACAAAGTTGACAAGGATGATTTTTATCATGTTGAAGAGAAGGTCAATGCTATAAATAAAAAGGCACTCTGAGTCCAAGAAATGAAGAGGGGTCCAAAGACTTCCCCATGTCTTAATAAAAAAGAGAGATACAATATATGGAAGGACCATAGGTAATGGCTTTCCAGAGATCCTGGGAATTATTCGTGAGATTCATTCGGAATCACTATTTACTCTTCCTGTGGAATTTGTAGAGTATGAGTTCCCTTGACAACAAGCAATGGCCTGCCAAGCTAGAACTCATTGTCTGAGCCCTTTAGAAAGCAGACTGAAGGATGGTTCTTTGGAATAGTCTATCCTGGACCGTGTACACCATAGTTCTACTTTCTGATAAAATTACATCATGATAGAGCAAGACATTCAAGGGAAGATTAGCAAGAGTATAGCACAAATATGTTCCCAGAAGGTCAAAGGGTGGGATCAAGATCTGAGAATCATGGATGTGTAGGGGCATGGAGCCTGGGACTAAGAAAACATATGAGAAGCTAAAGGCAGATGCCGAGTGTTTGATGGCCCAACTACTCAATGATGTGCTCCATTGAGTACTAAGAATTATGCGTTCTTCAATCAAGGACAGAGAGGAAGCAAGTTCTAGCCATTGAGACTCAATTCTTAAGATGAGTGGCCTCAATCTCATTCCAGAGTATATTACCCACCATCACCTAAGTACAACCCTAACCTGATGTAAGGTTGAATTCACTGGAGAGTAGGAGGTTGAGAGTTGACCTCAGAGGTTAATAAAATAACAAGAGATATAGATAAATTGAATAGCAGGTACCTTTTCCCTAGGGAGGGGGATTTCAAGATTGGGGGCATATTTTCAAAGTGAGATTTCGAGATGGGGGCAATTTTTTTGTTTTAAACAGAATGTATGGAATGAACTTCCAGAGGAAGTGGTGGATGCAGCTACAGTTACTATATTTAAAAGGCACGCAGATAAGTAGATGATTAAAAAATGTTTGGTGGGATAGGGACCAGGTGCAAGCAGGTGGGACAAGATTAGTTTTGAATAATAGTTGGCGTGGATTAGTTGGACTGAAGGGTCTGTTTCTGTGCTGTATTACTCTGTTGGTTCTCAGCTGTAGGTTAGTCAAAGTCCACTGGTCAGATTAAATGCCCACTGACATAATAAAAAGTGGTGTGGAAGCACTTTGGGTATTATTACATGACATTGTTTACCTCACCTGGAGGCAGGTGAACATTCCTGGGGATCTCCGAGGTGCATTAATTGTGGCCACCTTCAAGAAAGGAGACAAGACTGATCATGGTAGTGATAGAGAACCAAAGCTGTTGTCCAGGATGAGCTATGGCAAAACAAATCTCCTCAATTGCTTCCTCCCGGTGACTGAAACATTCCTACCAGATTGCAATCTGGATTTTATCCATAAAGAAACACAGGGCAAACTTGTTTTGCTTAACTTGGCTCCTGTTTATTTTCAATAACATTGGATGTACTTCAAAGCTATTATATTGTGTATAAAATGCTTTGGAATATTGTGAGTTTGTAAGAGGCTGTGAGAAACTGCACACATTTGAATGTACTTGTATGTAAGTATTCTATTAATAACAAATACAATGATTAAGAAAGCACAACAACACCTCTACTTCCTTAGGAGGCTAAGGAAGTTTAGCATGTTCATAAAGACTCTTACCAATTTTTCTAGATGCATCATTGAAAGCATTCTATTCAGATGCATCATGGCTTGGTATGGCAACTGATTTGCCCAAGACAATAAGAAAGCACAGAGTGTGAACACAGCCTGATGAATCACGCAAATCAGCCTTTGTTCCATTGATTCTATCTATACTTCTTTGTTGGGAAAACAGCCAACATAATTAAAGACTCTTCCCACCCCGGTTATAATCTCTTCCAACCTCATCCGTCGGACAGAACATATAAAAGCTTGATCACACGTACCAACAGGTTCACAAACAGCTTCTTCCCTGCCATTATTAGACTGCGGAATGGACCTCAAATCTTAATGTTGATATTGTTCTTTGCTCCATTACCCCAATTCACTTTGCCTGGAATGATCTGCCCGTACTGTGTCCAAAACAAAAAAACTTTTCACTGTACCTAAGTACATGTGACGGTAATGAATCAAATCAAATAAAAAAGCAATTTAGCTAATATTAGAGAATAGGGCATTTTGTTTAAATGATCTACTAGTAATTTGCTCATTTCAAAATAAAAGTAAATGCTGTGCACAAGAGGAAGATTTGAAATTTAGTCCAGTATCTTTTTTATCCTGCCCTCTGTTGCTTCTTCAAAATTGCACGAGAATCACAATTGCAACAGGACTCAGGGGCTAAACCATACTGTCAGTCAGTGCACAAACGAAGACAGTTCTTCTGGGAATTTACTAGGGAAACAATTTAGTTCTCTGTGCACCAAGCAGATTTCTGTAGATTTTTCGAACTATTATAGCACATATGAAGAAACTAAAGCTTCTGTTGTCTCAAGCTGGCCACCCTGGAGCCAAACTGTTTGCTCTGTCAGTCAACCAGATTTTTCTAAAATAAACGGCAATGCGCATATCATCATATCCCAGTGGGACAATGGATTCCAGAGCTAATTCATTAAGATGCATTATCTAATTGTCTTCATTCCCCTGCAGTTAATTAGAACAAATTAAAGTCAATTTTCATTTTCTTTATTTGATTTTGTGTTTTTTTTATTACCCTGACCAAATTGGATAAATAAATTTCAGTAGCAAAGAAACATGCTGTCCATAGTATTCTTGTGGAATAAAATAGGAGATCTACGATGGCTGCATAGTGACAGGGCTACGTGCAGACCCTTGTCTGTGGCTCATCTGCTTTCTTTCTTTTTACATCAGTTCTTTCTCGTTTTTGTCTTTGGCAGGTTGTCAGCAGCATTGGTGTGGCAATGAGAGCAGGCTGTGCACTGAGTGGAGGCAGCCTCCTGGTGCTCAGAGGTGACAGCAAGGGTATCCTTCTGGTTTTGCAGGCTAGTGAGAGCAAAGCTGCTCTGTGATCGGGGCCGGCCATGGGTGGGTAGGGGACTCTTTAAGATGGCAGCTCTGCAGCTGGAGTGGGACTCTTGGTGCAGTAGCAGCCTGCCCTGGCAGCAGAGCCAGGGACTCTTGGTTGCAGAAGGCCCAGAATGGAGACTCCGTGCCTGGCAGTGGAGCCAGGGACTTTTGGTTGCAATAGGCCCAGAGTGGGAACCCCTGGCACTGGTGAGGTGGTGACTGCAACAGCAGCACGGTATGGCAGAGCTGGGACTACTGGCATCATCAAGGTAGCAGTGGAGCCAAGGACCCCTGTTGACAGCTGTGTTTGGCCCAGAAAGGGGGGGTGGAAGTTTCCTAATAATGGGCATGGCATCAGTGAGGTGGGCTGAGCTGCGAAGAGATGGCACCTAAAGAGTGGGGACTCCTACATCGGTGGGTGTTGCACAGATAATGGTGAGGTGATGGACGATACTCTTTCAGGAACATATTCTTAAACAATTAAAAATGACATCAAAAATGGTGACATTTAAAGCTTTTCACTGCATTATTCACTGCAAAATGCAAGCAGCAATACTAAATCATTCAAATGTGCCCCCATTAACTGGAGCACTTGGAAAATTCACACAAACGTGGTTAACAGATATTCCTCTACAAACAGTAATTTTGGTTGAAATGATATTGCATCGTGCAAGACTGCAGTGGCCAAATCTCATCACATCTTGTTAAAACTCCAAAGGCTTTATTAATGCTTAACCCAATCAATTATTTGAATGTTTAATCACAATCAATGGTGTCTATCCATTTGGAGAGGGAAGTCTATGAATAAGTTGCTGCAAGTTAGAGATGCAAATAAAATGTTTTTAAAAATTGGGAAAACTCAAAACCACCTCAATGTCTTGTCATTTTTAATTAATCTTTGATGCAGAAAGCCTTTTGAGTGAGTCTATTCTCTTCTGAATCAACTCATGTATTCACTATAAATGTGCAATAAGCCTGATTGCATGCTCAGAATTATTATACCTTGAATCTGATCTGATATAACACAAACTGGATTATTTGGAAAGTCCATCATGTTTGTTGAAATGTAGCGAGGGCAGCACGGTGGCTTAGTGGTTAGCACTGCTACCTCACTACATTAGGGACCTGGATTTGATTCCAACTTTGCACAAACTCCACACAGACAGTGGCCCATTCTCCCAGTGTCTGCATGGGTTTCCTCTGGATGCTCTGGTTTCCTCCCACAATCCACAGATATTTAAGTTGGGGGAATTGGCCATGATAAATTGCCCATAGTGTTCAGGGATGTGTAGGTTAGGTACAGACGTCAAGGGTAAGTATAGGATAGGTGATTGGTCTGGGGAGGTTACTCTTTGGAGGGTTGGCCAGAGGACATGTTTCCACATTGTGGGGGTTCTTAAAAAAAACTTCTAAAAATGTTGTCCTGCCTAGCCTAAGGAAAACTAAGTTAGATTTACTTTCAAACACTATTATACAAAAGGAGAAAAAAAATACTTGGCACCATGGCTCAGTGGTTAGCTCTGCTGCCTCACAGGCCCCAGGACCTAGGTTCAATTCCACCCTCAGGTGACTACGTGTGTGGACTTTGCACGTTCTCCCAGTGTCTGTGTGGATTTCCTTCTGGTACTCCAATTTTCTTTTACAGTCCAAAGATGTGCAGGTTAAGTGGATTGGCCATGCTAAATTGTCCAGAATGTCTGGGGATATGCAGGCTAGGTGGATTAGCCATGGGAAATGCAGGGTTAAAACGATAGAGAGGTGGGTCTGAGCAGCATGGCCTTCAGAAGGTCAGTGTGGACTCGATAGGCTGAATGGCTTAGCTCCACATTGTAGTAATTCATTGAATATTTTAACTTTTGACCTGCTGGTAGTTGGGGGAGTGAGCCAGTAGAGCACAGGAAGCTGGGATAAATTGAACACAGATATTTTAATTAAGGTAAAAGATGAAGTCACTATAATCCCATACACTCAGAGAGAGAGAACTGCTGGTAGTTTAACCTTTGGGTCATCCCACCTCAGGTGATGGGAAAGGATGATAAGGAGAGTCCTTCATGGTCACCTTGTCTAGTGCAGGAATTGATCCCATTCTGTTGGGATTGTTCTATATTTCAAACCAGACCTCTAGCCAACTGAGCAAACCATCTACCCTTCAGTAGGTGGTATGCAATCTATGCCATTAACTGTTGTGGTGTACCTTGCCTTTCAGACACTTCACCATTCAGGACTCCATGTACTGTACATACGCACTGTTGCGATTCTTCCCAGCTAGCAGTTAATCAGCTGTGAACCATAAACTGCACACCGTGAAAACAACTGGCTTATTGTAAGGTCTGCTTCATAACTTATAATGTGTTCCAATGTTTTCAGTAAACTAACCTGTAGAGTTAATCAATAAATCATTACAATTAATGGGATGTGGCTAGCAGTGATGGAAAACATGTCATGAGTTTAGTTGGCAAACAAATCAATCAATCGACATGCAAACTGTGGCCAATGGTCTTAAAGGTATTTTCCAATTAAGCTGTTCAGAGATGTTATTACACACTGCTGGAGCAGGTGGGTCTTGAACCGGAGTCTCAATGGTCTTAAATTGAACTAAAAATGATGAGACAACCTTTGAGAGCTTTGTTGAAAACACACCTGGCTCATCAACAGACAAATCCCTACTGAGAGGCCAGTTCAACATATTTGAGCAAGGCAAGTGACCTATGCGTGTGTGATAGCTAGTAAAGGAAGATCAAAGGAACGTTCTCAAATGTCCTCAAACATTCCTAGTATAAATTGAGTCACAGCAGACCTGTTGGGCCCAGATCAAAATTGTAGGATGGTCTTGAAATTTTGTGGTTGTTTTTCTGGCACAAGTTAACATAAACTCAGGCTAACAAGTATGAAATTTGCTTTGAGATAAGTGACTTTTACTCAAATAAACAGCTATGTCTTAAAGTGGTTTAGTTTTATAAATTAAAGTCTGTAACAGGCTTATGTGTATTAGTTTGTATAGTTATTTGGAGCTTTATTTGTTTTAGGCATCAAGTTATTGTGGATTCGCACATGGTTGTGATTAAAGGATATTGATAAGTTTTGGAGGATACCTTGTATTACTCGAGACATTTGAGATGGCAATAGATCACCAGGAGGTAACACTAGGTGAACAGATTACGCTAGTGGTGTCACATTATCAAAAGTTAGTAACAAGCTATCACAAAAGGAATTGGATAGTTTACAGACAAAGTCAGAGATGAGGTTGGTAAGGTGACCATCATTTTTAAAGAACCAATCAGGAATTGGTCACGACTACTGAGGCATTGTGCAGTCCATATATTGTCAAGGCATTAGAGTTCAGGATGTCTCTGATCATGCACACAGATAGTGGCTAGCAAAAGTTCAAAAGTGATAGCTCTTGGTTGTCAGATACACAATAAGGAAGAGTGAAGACAGAAGGACAAATTAAGTCAATAGAACATAAGAAATATATACCCAGTCAGACAGAAATGTGATCTGCTATCCCAAAGATCAAGAAACCTGGTTTTCACTGAAAGTAATTTCTTTTGTACTTTGTTATGATAAGTTTTGCACAACTTATGAAATTTATGAAAACATACTTACATTTAGAATGCATCTTATTGTGAATCAGGATTAGTCAACCTTTGATTTGGCTAAGTCCATAATTATAATTGACTTAAGTCAATCTGTGCATCTGCACAGAATTTTAACACATAGCTGTTTCTTTGAGTAAAAGCAGTTTGCCTTAAAGCATACTTCACATTTAAACTTTACAATTAAAGTTAAAGTGAACCCAAAGTCCTCCAACTTTGCTGAACTATCAACTGCAGGACTACAAGCTCCCTGTGACATGACAATACTTATAATCCATGGAATCAGCCAGACATCAGGCAAGAAATGGGGCTCAGAATCTTTGCCTATCACTTCGATTCATGACTTAACATCAAAATCCTTGTTAAGAACTGGGAGGCACATCAAGTCATAGCAAAGAACCATTGATGCGTAGTGAGACAATGAGAGCACAGTCATTCCGCCTCCAAGCCTGGACTTAGAAGGCATCAAAACTCATGCTTCAGAAGCGCTGAAATCCCATAGCCATCGGGAATAGGCAGTAAATGATCAGACATGATTGAATGGTGGTGAGCCGAATGGCCTAATTTTTGCTCCTATGTCCTTATGGTCTCATGGTCTAAATATTGGCCTAGCAAGCAAAAGCAATATATTAGGAACACATCAGAAACAATTTATTGCCTCAAGCGTTCAATGGATTTTGGCCAGAGAAAAAGAAACTAATGGACAATGTCACATGACTAAAACATCCTTTCACTTTTGGATACTTTATTTACACATTTCTGGGCTTTTCAGTTAGTCTGAAAAAAAATGCCAGCAACAGAAAGCAGGCTGACTATTAAGCCTGCCTGAAAATTTCAAAACCTATTTCTGAGAAAGGTCCTTGCATTCTCCTGGACAGTAATAATGATTCCCAGCCTGTAAATGTCACCTTGCCAAGTCATATCCAACTTTGAAGTCATTGCGCAACTCCTATTTTCAGACATCTGGACACAGCTGAAATTTGACTCCCTGAGTGAAGGAATCCTCTTATCCATCAGAATTGATCATCGTATTTTTCTGTTTTAATATTCATACATCTCCATCTTCTAGCTTTCCTGTATTTTCTGAGTATGAAACCAAGATGACCATTGCAGATGAGAACATTTGAATAAATAATACTCATGGTTTAACTCTTAAAAAGATGCCTGAATGACACTTTTAAATTGACTCCACAAAACTAGACTTTAAAGAGATACACTGCAGTCTTTCAAAAAGGTCAGAGGATGAGGTAAATGAAGGATTTTAGTCTATCTCTTTTTCTGTCAGTAATAATACCACAACAGCTCTGCTTTCCTCCCATCACCAATCTGCCTCTGTTCAAACCAAGCCTGGAGGCTTTTTAGGATCAGGATTAAGAATGTTATCATCTTTGCCTTTACCCCAAACTAAAACTGCCAATCTAACATTGAATCACTTCCTAGTAAATTATTAATAATGCAAACATAAAACTAATAAAAGATTAAAATATTCTCTGTAGGCAATGTTTTGTACAATTTGTTAACTTAAGTCTTTCAATAAAACAATTGAAGATAATGGTGATACAATGATTGTACATCAGTGATGAAAAATTATTGCTACCACATTCTGTTAATTAGTTTAAACTAAAATTAAAGATATGAGGCAAATCTTCAATAATCATTCCCTTCCAAGACTTTTGAATAAAAAGTTATCAATCATGTTCAAACATACAACGATGCATCCTGTGCAAAGAGTCACTTGCTGGTGATACCAGGTTTGTGTTATTTATTAATATTTTAGTTGTGGATAATTTCATAGGAACCAACTTTATTAGTTTAAAGATGAGAAGGAAACCAACTCACATTGCGGCCTCAAATTGAATTTAGGAAAACCAGCTCAGTTTTCCCATCAACTCGGTTTCTATTTTGTCTTTTGGACAGTGGTCTGGAATGAAGACAGACTCATTTTCATCCATTGTCAACTGCAAACTGCTTATTTAAAAATTATTGATAACCACTCTAAAGTCATAGAAATGGAAATTAGCATTTTTTTATGTTTGAAGTGACAAGCTTAAGATTTGTGTTTTAAGGCACAAACTCTGTTCAATGTGGGCTCCTTCTTAATTAAAGACGACAATACACATCAAAGATGGCTGCCAAAAATTAGGTGATCTTTTGTTATTTATGCATAAAAGATTGACACAAGTCTGAACATACTTCTGGAATGTGATTCACATATAGTTTTCAACCTAGAGAAATTTATATCTCAGAAAGATAACCATTTGTGAATTTGCACCTCCTACTGACTGGGAATTCACGAAACTCAAATGTAGTAGCATCCCTCCTCCCACCCCCTGCCCCTACAAGGCTCCGTCTCTGTGAACTCAATATTTAAGAAAATTGCAGAGAAACCAGTTTACCATAAGCAGGTGTGAACAATCACCACACATCTTCCATTGTATAGCACGGGCCTCAGTTTCATCTCAAATTAATTGTGTGGAAAATAGAAGTTTTGATTGTGTAGTTAAATGTTTGAACAGACTTCAGATGTTATATCTTATTACCCCCAAGAACCGTCCAGAGACAATGCAATCTGGAGCACCAGAGAGAATATTCTACCAGCAAAAATAATCAAACCCTTCCTGATAAAAGTCAACTCAGGCAGTCAGAAAAAAAGAAGTCTCTAATTTGTCTTCACCTAGATTTGTCTCTACAGCAACTTAACCGTGACTTAATTTGGAAATCTAAAGCTTCCAACTTCCATTCAAAGAACAAAAGAGAACCAATTCAAGCCGGCAATGCAAGCATCCTCTGGACTGAAATTTCAAGACCTGATTTACCTCTTGTGTACATTTGTGTAAGAGAGTTTTGTTTACAAAAGGCCGTAGATACTTCCTCTCTGCAGAGAAGGATGAAGAGTTATCCCATTATTACTCCCAATTAGAAGCAAATATGATAAAAAGTTAAAGTGAGGGTCGATTTTAATTGGCATGGGAAGGCCTGGGTATTTATAACTCCTGGACCTTGCTTTACAGACATCCAGTCAGCTGCCTAGCTGAAATAGGAGGAGGTGGCAGATGATCAGAGGGCAAGAATAGCAATCCGGGGACAGAAATTCAGAGGACAGAACAAAAGAGGACCAACCAGAGGCACCAGCAGAAGGCTGGCCAGCAAGGGAGTAGTGAGTTCTCAGGAGTGTCTCACAAGTGGAGAATCAGGAAGCTCTAGAGGCAGTAAATTCCCTTTCCGACCCTAGAGAGATATTCTTAAAAATGCTAAGGTCCTTTTCTGGTCCAGTGTCTCTATCCCACAACCTTCACACAGAATATCCCCAAATGGGAAAGAATGTTGTTTGCTCCTTAGTTTTGACTATGCTAGTTGCATACTTAAAGAGAAATCCATTCCAGGTTCAGTTGGGCACCGTTCCTTGTTGTCTACTAATAAAGATTATTTAAACAGTGAAAGAAGTCAGGATCCAAATGGCATATTGTGGGCAACAACCTTTTATTGATTGAAACTATCCACTCAGTGTCTTGCGAGCCATGTACTGCACTCAAAATTGGTGCTGAGAGCTTTATTTTCATTACTTGCAGATCAATATTTTTAATGTTCACCTATTGCAGTTCGATATTGTTGTTCTGAAATATTAAATATCAGTATTCCTGCTCCATTCAAAGCATGAGATTTAGATTATTTTTATTGGTTGTTTTCTCTCAAGCATTGGTGAAGATCAACCATGCAGAATATCAGTATTGATAGTCAGCTTGAGAACTCGTGCTTGAATAGCTTAGGAGTGCAGCTCTTACACTGGCCAGGAGGGAGTACTTTCAACATCCTAATTAGTCATGAAATGATAAGTGTTCACAACTGTCTCTGATCATGGCGCTCTACTGAATATTACTGCAGCACAGTCATGATAGCTGAAAGGCAGTTAAAGAGTTATATAGCTTGGAAACAGACTCCTCGGTTCAACCAATCCACAACAATCACGTTCCCAAATTAAGATAGTCTCACTTGCCTGCACTTGGCCCTTTTCCCTCCAAACATCGTTTAAATGTTGTAACAATCCTTGCAACCACCAGAATTCTTTTCACACAGAACCACTCTTCTGTCAAAAGATTGCCCCTCACATCTTTTTTAGATCTTTTTGCTAACATTTTAAAACTATGTCCCCTAATTTTGAACACTCCCACCCGAGGAAAAAGGCTCTAGTTATTAACCTTATCTATGTCCCTCATGATTTTATTAACATCAGTCAAGTCACCCCTCAACATCCTATACTCCAGTGAAAACAATCCCAGGTTTTTCAGTCTATATATATCTCAAACCCTCCATTCCTGGCAATATCCTGAAAAATCTTATCTGGATCCTCTCCAGATCAATAATATCTTTCCTATAACAGGGTGACCAGAACTGCATTCGGTACTCCAGAAGAGGCCTCACCAATGTCCTATACAACCTTAACATGAGGTCCTAACTCTTACACTCAAAGGTCTGAGCAAATGAAGACAAGCGTGCTAAACACCTCTTAACCACCCAGTCTACCTGTTGTTTCAACATACTAACAAACTCTTCAAACATCCTAATGAGTGAACATTTTCAGGGTCCTGAAGAAGAAACGGGGAGTAGGACAATTTGAAAGAGCTGGCACAGCTGTACTGGATCAAATGGCCTCCTTCTGTTTGGTATATTTCCACGACCACATTACGCACTGCACGTTCATTTTCTTTTCAGTCTTTAGATTTTTGTTTGACTCATCACCACAGTTCTTGTTTAGAGGACTGGTTTTACAGAGCTACCCAAGCATTACTGAAGTAGATGTTAGAAGGAGCAACAATGGTAATATTGTTTCACCTCCAGACTCCTGATTTGACATTTGGCTGTACTTGAAGAGGCATGCAGATGGAATAGTGGTGCATATGGTGCCTTCACAGGATAGATGAGCATTGGAAGTTTGGATTGTCTGCAGTGCTGACTTGCAACCTACACTTGGGACTTTACTTCAGTTGGTTTGCACTGTTCAGGTAATTACAACAATATCTGCTGCGATGCTCATTGTTGTATCACTTTAATCTTAGCTGGAAATGTGTTGCTGGAAAAGCGCAGCAGGTCAGGCAGCATCCAGGGAACAGGAGAATCGACGTTTCGGGCATAAGCCTTCCAAAACGTCGATTCTCCTGTTCCCTGGATGCTGCCTGACCTGCTGCGCTTTTCCAGCAACACATTTCCAGCTCTGATCTCCAGCATCTGCAGACCTCACTTTAATCTTACACCCGCTTAGCATGAAGTCAGTCAGATTAACAACTTAATAGTTAATTCAAGGACACTGCCCATTTTGGTGTAAGGTTTTTTGGTAAATAATTGGCATATTGTAACAATAAAACCTTAATGCCTTCCCAAGTGAACTAAAGATCATGACCAATGAAGTAAAAAAATAAATCTGCCATCTCATGTGAATTCAGTGAGTTATTTTAGTTCTAACTACTGGAAAAACGTTTACTCAAGACAGGTTCTATGAAACAACAGTTGGAAAGGATATTCCCAAACAGTAATCTAGAATGATTAACATTTGTTTATTTAATCTTACACAGGACGAAGAATAAACTATTCAGCCTCTCAGGCCTGCTTGCTATTCAATGAAATCTGAGCTGATCTGCGGCCTGACTCTTGACTTATCTTTGGCCCTTATACTTTAATACCTTTGCTTAACTAAAAATGTATCGATCAAGTTAGAAAATTAAAAACTAATTTAGCATCAACTTCCATTTGTAGAAGAGAGTTCCAAACATCTACCATACTAGGTATGTAGAAATGCTTCCTAACATTCCTCCTGAGGAATTAAGACCCAAAAAAGTCCTTTAGACGTGCAGAAATTTTAAGAATTAATCTATATTTAAGTGGACATGTTTTGTTTCTTTTTAAAAGTAATTTCATTTAATAGCCTACCAATGCTAGAATAATCAATGGTATCCAAAATATATGGCATGATTTTAATGGGACAGAATTTCTTATGGTTAACTGTAAATAACTACATTGAGTGTGTGAACAATTACATAACTACCCCATAACCACGTTGAACGTTTTTTTTTAAAAAGTACTGAACAATGTGAGTATTCCACTTTAATATCTAATATTCAATAAATTATTCATTTCAGCTCAATGATCAAATAACAATATCAATTTTAATTGTGTATCTATAGCTTTCTGTACACAAGATTGTTTTTACTGCATCATCATCCAGACAGTCCGATTACGATGTACACTTATGGAATATGAAAACAGTTCAATGTGATAGTTTTACATGCATGACATTTCATACTTATATATCTGAGAAATTTGGAATTGGATAAAAGCAACAACAAAAAAAAAGCAGAAATCTGGATGATGCCTTGATTTAACAAGATCTGTTTTGAGCTTTAAGGTTTGGTTTTGAATTAATTCTTCTTCAGTTCTTACCTGGAGACAGTCAGACAGTCACAACCTCACTGTGGATCGGTCTCGAACCCATGTCAGCAAGAATGAGAATCAAATTAAATACCATTAGTGCCATTCTGATCTGCACTGGCCATCAAGCCAAATGACCTCCATGGAGTCGGAGTTTCTGCAACAATATCAATTTTTACCATAATGTCGTGACAGGCTCCAAATTACTTCCCCTCACATGGTTAAGCAGAAATTGCTCCTGCATTTACTTCCCATTATTAGCATGTACTGGATTTATAGTGTTGATATTCAGCTAGTTTGGACAAATTATGAACGTACTTTCCTTTGTCATCAAATCCTGTATTAGGAGTCAAACCCAGACCTTCTAGATCCTGACTTTACCCATTGCACCACTACGTCTACTCAGAATTCATTTCAACTTAAAAAAAGGACCTCATTCCAAGTCATTTGTTTGATACATCTCAACATACTCTGTATGAAGTGAATTGGAGTGGACAAAGTTAAAAATCACAACACCAGGTTCTACTGCAACAGGTTTATTTACAAGTACTAGCTTTCAGAGCGCTGCTCCCTCATCAGGTAACTAATGGGGCAGAGTCATAAGACACAGAATTTATAGCAAAAGATCAGTGTCATGCAATTAAAATGATATATTGAACAAACCTAGATTGCTGTTAAGTCTTTCATCTTTTTGATAGTCGCACTATTTGCAAACACAATAGCACTAATTCTACTTATACAACGCGTTCTAAAAGGTAGCTCACTATCACCTCTTTTTAAATAAATTAACCTTTTCTTTCTAATCAACCTGGTCAGAGATGTTATTACGTACTTCTGGAGCAGGCAGGACTTGGATCCACACCTCCCTGGTCCAGAGCAGAGACACTATCACAGCACCACAGGAGAGCCTCACCATTACCTTCATTACATTAGGAATGAGCAATAAATGTTGGCTTTGGCTGCAATACTCACTTCCCATAAAATAATAAAACAATTGCATTCCATAATATGATGGTCATAACAATATAAGAAGGAAATTAACTAATCAGTTAACCTGCATTTGATAGCAAGTACCGGGGGGGTGGGAAGAATTATTGGTCAAACTAATTGGAGGCCATCCTGGCAATCACCTGAATCATCAAACAATACAGGCAGGCCTCTTACTAAGTTTCTGCAAGACTGGTACCTATGGTTTATTCTCAAGTAGTACTAGATGGGCAGTAAGAAAAACAGGTCAGGGCCCGGTTTGCCAGATAACCACCCAAGTTTGGCTCCAATGTACTCTATCCTCAGAAATGATTGAGGATGGCTTGCATTCAAATATGCATTAAATGACTTTATAAAGAGAATTTGACTTTATACAAGTTGTTTCTCATTATTGTTATTTTTGTAACACAGGGCACTGTGACTACTAGAACACAGATGCTCAATGGTGCAAGGGCCACAACTTTAACAAATTTAAACTACACCGATTCAGAATGAGAAATACACTAATTTGCACCTGCCACTTGTTTTTTTTTTTAAAGAGACCATAACATTTTGTGCTTACTGAAATAAGTCTGTTCATTTCAACTTTGCTGAAATCCAGTCCACCAACTACACCTATATCACCTTGCTACAACTTTTCAGAATAGTATTCATTTATCCCTGCTTCATCTACATTTCTTTTTCTTTACGGTCCACTACTAGTGGCTCAATCTTCGGCTGTTCAGGCTCTATATCCTGGAGTACCTTCCCTAAACTCCTTTTCCTCTTTTAAGATGTTTGTTAAGAACTAGTTGTAGACTAATATTTTAGTAACCCAGTTGGTATCTCTTATGTCTCGGTCTCAAAATGCTTCATATTGATCTGTAGCTCAACCCATAAGGCAGCAGACCATTGGTTTCAGCCTCAGTTATCAATCATACATCAATTAAGATTAATTATAAAAGAGTAGATATTAATTGGGAACCAATGACCACATTTACTGTAGGAACAGGCTGAAAGTGCCGTGTAGGGTCCCATTGTGTTTGAGGATCATGCTCTAAAACATTTATCTGCATTCTGTGCTAAAACATGATCATTTTGTTGAAATCCTAAAAAAAAATTGTATATGATATTTGCAGAGAAAGTCTGAGTGCTAAAACTGAGGACCAACTGTGTTAGTGAGCAAGCGGAAGAATAGCAAATTTAGGGACAGCAGTGAATCAATGGACATTTTGCTGTTCCCTCAAGAAGATTCATTCTGGATGTGAAACATTAATTCTATTTCTTTCTCCACAGATGATGCCAGACCTGGGGAATTTCTCCAGCATTCTCTGTTTGTTTTGAATTCCTTTTCAGGTTATTGCAACATGAATATGACTGAACCCCAGTGGTAACTTTGTTGCTTTGCGAAATGACCTCCATTGCATTCTCAGGAACAAAACTCACTACCATCTCATGAAGAGATTCTGTGGCCAAGTCTTACTGCGTGCGAATCTGTTTGAGATTCTTACCCAGTTGTCTGATAGTTCACACTGGTGACAAATACAGCAACGATTCAGCATAGATCGAGTTGGCAAAATATTCCAGAGTTAATTTAACGGGCTGTGATTTTACTTTAAACTGTCCTATACATTGAGATGATCTTTTCAACTCGATATTTGTAATAAATGGTTCTCCCTGTGGGAAAGATTGTATTCAACAGAAAAAAAAAGAGTACTCCTATACAGATGATAGATCATTACATCTGTTTCTGAGAGACTATGAATCACAGGTGGCAGAGATTTTGGACAGCAGATCATTTCCTGTGAACCTTTATAGAGTTTCAAATATTCTTGTCTCAGCATGTAGCTCATTATTAACAAGCCCATTTTATGTGGATATTTAAACTTCCTTGTATGTTTGTAAATAGATAATAAGTACTTGCATTCATAAAATGGTTTTATTTTACAATGTGCTGTGGTAATTTATAGGAAAAGATGATCAATAACATTTAAACCTTATCAAAGCATCTGTCTGCTATTACTGGTGAGAGGAACAGCTCATTTGTTTCTCATACTCACCATTACCCCCCACACACAAAAGCAAAATGCTGGTTCAAAACAACAAACTGATTATCTGTAATTTACCCAGATCATACATTCCTTTTAATATCATGCAAAAAAAAAATCCAAAAGGTGATATTCAGACATTCCTTCAATCCTATGCACTGGCCATGACATTATAATGCAGGGAGCCATTGAAACAGGATGATGAAGCAGTAACACAGTTGCTGCAGGTAATAGTATAGTTAGGGGGATAAACACTCTGCTTTCAAGAACTCAAGTCCAGAAGGCTGTGTTTCCTGCCTGGTGCCATGGTTCATGTCATCTGCTCAAGTTAGAAGGTCTGCCAGAGTGCTCTGGAACTTTATCCCACTTGCAAATAAAAAAAATTGAGACAAATAAAACAGACCTTTAGCCCTCACGATTCACACTCGTCACCTCCTTCACACTTCCTCATGCCAGTACTTTACCTCATCTACACCTGTCTGTCACAGCCATGGCCATCCATGATAATTTTGGTAAAAGTAATCACAATACAATCCTAGTTGAGACAAAGTCCCAACTTTGTTTTGAGGACAACAGCTTAGCATGACCACCATGTTCAATGGGACAGGTGTTGAACAGGTCTAGGAACACAAGACTGCTCACCTATGAGATAATATAGGCAGCAGTAGAACTCTATTCAACCATGATCTATAAATCCAAGTTCAGGACCTGATGAAATCTATTCCAGGATATTGAAGGAGGTGGCAAAGAAGGCGATTACTGGTGCCTTGACGGAGATCCTTGTGTACTCTTCAGCCACAGGTGAGGTCTCAGAATATTGGAGAACATCCTTTCTTCCCCTGTTAAGAAGGACAACAGGGATAATGCAGAAAAAAAGTGTAGGTTCATGAGCCTCACATCAGTGATAGGGACATTATTGGCAAAGGTTCTTATGTTTAGATTTACTTGCATTTGGAAAAGAATAGTGTTATTGGGGATCATCAGCATAGCTTTTTGTAGGGGTCTTGTCTCACAAATTTGACTGAGTTTTTTGAGGAAATAATGAAAACAATTGATGAGGGAAGGACAGTAGACATTTCTACATTGAATGCTTTAGTAAAGTCAACAAGGTTCCTCATGGTAGCTAGTCCAGAAGATTGTGTCAGTAAGTTGGTAGATTGAGATAATTTTGTATCCCAGTCACAAGTGATAAATGGTGATTCTGGAGGGATGTTTTTGTGACTGGAGGTTTGTGACAATAGTGTTCTACAAGGATAAGTGGTGGGACTTCTGTTGTTTGCAATACATACAAATGATTTGGATGAAAACATAGGAAGATTAGATTAGATTATTTACAGTGTGGAAACAGGCCCTTCGGCCCAACAAGTCCACACCGACCTGCCAAAGCATATACCACCCAGACCCATACTCTTTCATTTACCCCTTCATCTAACACTATGGGCAATTTACCATGGTCAATTCACCTAACCTGCACATTTTTTGGACTGTGGGAGGAAACCGGAGCACCTAGAGGAAACCCACGCAGACACGGGGAGAATGTGCAAACTCCACACAGAGTCGCCTGAGGCGGGAATTGAACCCGGATCTCTGGCGCTGTGAGGCAGTAGTGCTAACCACTGTGCCACCGTGCCGCCCACCTAGTCAGGTGTCTGACTAGCAAGTTTGTAGATAATACAAACATTGGTGGAGTTGTAGGTAATAAAGAAGATTGTTAAAGGGTACAGCAGAGTATAGATCTGTTGGAAAGTTGGGCGGAGAAATGTCAGATGGATTTTAATCTGGAAAATTAGAAGGTGATGCTTTTTGGGAGGTCAAATGCAAGAGGAAAGTATACAGTAAGTGGCAGGACTCTAAGATCCCAATGTATACCAATGCTCCTCAGAGTGCAAGTCCTTAACCCTCTGAAAGAGGTAACTCAAACAGATAAAAAAGTGATAAAGACAGCATACAACATGTTTGCCTTTATTGGTTGGGGTATTGAGTGTGGAAGTTGACAAGTGATGTTGCAGCTGTATAAAACTTCAGTTTGGCCACATTTGGAATTGTGCGCGCAGTTCCGGTTGACACACTGTAGGCTAAATAGGGAGGCTTGAAATCATGAATGGGCTGGAGACAGTAGTTAGGGAAAACCTACTTCTATTTGTTAGTTCAAAAGGACAAGGGATCATATCTTGAAAACAACGTACAAACAAAGAAAGGGTAATGTGAGAAAAAAAAATGTTTTTACACTGTGGTTGGAGCATGGAATGTACTGCCTGGAAATGTGGTGGAGGCAGGTTCAATCAAAGCACTCAACAGGGCACTGGATGACTACTTGGATTGAAATGGTGTTCAGGAATATGGGGATGAGGCAGGAGATTGGCATTAGGTAATAACATCAGTGCAGGCATGTTGGACCCAATGGCCTCCGTCTGCACCAATAACAACTCAGCGGTTTCATGATTTACTTCTGACGTAGTGATGGAGAGGGCATCATTGATGAGGCAGGTGAAGATAATTGAAGATAGAATGTTTGCAAGATGGAAATGAATATAGTTCATCAGGTTAAAGGGATCAAAGGGTACGGTGAAAAAGCAGGAAGATACAGAGTTGGATGATCAGCCATGATCGTATTGAATAGTGGGATAGGCTTGAAACGCCAAATGGCCTACTTCTATTCCTATTTTCTATGTTAAGTTGGGCTGATAACACAATCCTGAGGAACTCCTGCAGTGCTGTCCTGGCGATGGAGATGATTGACCACCAACTACAATATCCAATCATTCTTTCTTTTTACTTGGTGATCACTAACCAGCAGAGAGTTTTCTTCCCATTTCGCATTGATTCCATTTTTGTTCATGCTACTTGATATCACAGGCAGTTAAACACACCTCATTTCTGGTGTGCAGCCAAGTTTGGATTAAGGCTGCAATGCTGTCAGCAGAGAGGTAGGCCTGGTGTATCCCAAACATAGCATCATAGAGTTGCTTATTCCTGACAAAATGTTGCTTCATCACAGTATCATTATTTACTTTGCTGTTGACTGAGAGCAAACAGATGTATATTTGTCCTGATTTTTGTACAAAGGCTGTCCTGGATTATTTTCCACTTTGCATAGTATTTGCAAATGCTGTGGCTGTTCTGGAACAGCTTGGCTAGGAATGTGGATAGTCTTGGATCACATGTCTTCAGTACTAGTGCAGAACTTAGTGAGGAGTCATTGCCTTATCCAGGGTCTTCAGCCATTTCTTGATATCACATACATTGGCAGAAGACTGGCAAAGCTGATACTTGGGCACTCAGGAGAATGCGGAGGTGGATCATCACTTGGTACTTCTGGCTGAATGCATGTGTCATGTCTTTTCTAGTTATCGGAGGATGAGTATACATATAGCCTCCTCCTGTTAGTTGTTGAAATGGACATAACTATTTATAACTAGACTTGACTTGTTAGCTGTTGGATCACTTCCTGAAGAAGGGCTTATGCCTGAAACGTCGATTCTCCTGCTCCTTGGATGCTGCCTGACCTGCTGTGCTTTTCCAGCAACACATTTTTCAACTCTGATCTCCAGCATCTGCAGTCCTCACTTTCTCCTAGCTGTCGGATCACACCTGTCAATATTGTCATGGACAGATGTATCTACAACAGGTAGATTAATGAGGATAACATCAAGTGATTTTTTTTCTGCTTTTGCTGGTTCTCACTCAGACTAAGACTAATGTTGATTCTTCACGACTCAGTTCTTAATGGTGCTAGACACTCTTTATAATAGAGATTGATATCCCCTATTCAGAATGCATTCTGCTCCCTTGCCAAAGGTGTTTCTTCCTAGTGTTGTCTAGTGTGGAGAATCACTGATTCACCAAGTGAGGTGGGTAGTTAGTGGCTATCAGTAGGATGTTTCCTTGTCTGTGGTTAACCTCATACCATGAAACTCTATAGGGTCCGGAGTCAATTTTGTAAACGCTTGGGTAACTTCCCCTCAACTATATACCATTGTACCACAACCTCTCTGCTAGGTCTGTGTTGTCACGGGAACAGGCCGACGCAGGGATGGTAATGATCGTATTTGGGAAATAGTCCATGAAATATTATTCTGAATAAAATGATGCAGGCTGTTGCTTGACTAGGCAGTGGGACAATAATCATCCCAAACTCCTGTATGATGTTCAGGGTACAATTAATTATTGCTGGAACAAAAGTTGTTACTTTCTCTCAGAAAAGTCCAGGTCCTGCTCGGGAACGTTTACACTTTGAACAAACAGTGGGATCTACTTCTCATCTCAGGGCTGTTCACTTGCTTTCTTAAAGCTTGCTCATTTAAGCTTTACAGCGTCTCTGTCTTGCCTTGAGCTTTTGCACTTTGCCCCCTCAGCCAGGACTGCCAAGCTCACAGTCCTTGTGCCTTGCCTTGATGCTTAGCAGAGACACAAAGCCAGGATGCTTGTCATGACTGTCAGCAGTCCTTAGTCAAGTAAAGGGTGGCGCGGTGGCTCAGTGGTTAACACTGCTGCCTCAGTGCCAGGGACCCAGGTTTGGTTCCACCCTACGACTGTATGGTTTGCACGTTCTCCCCGTGGCTGTGTGGGTTTCTGCTGGGTGCTCCAGTTTCCTCCCACAGTCCAAAGATGTGCAAGTTAGGTGGATTGGCTATGCTAAATGATCCATCGTTTTCAGGGATGGGTAGGTTAGGTGCATTAGCCATGGGAAATGCAGGATTACTGGAATGGGTAGGGGGCTCTTTGGAGGGCTGGTATAGACTTGCTGAGCTGAATGGCCTGGTTCCACACAATGGGGATTCTATATTTTAAAAAAAAGTGAAGGGAGCCAGTGTTCAGTATTCAATCAATCAGTGGATTCTGACACAGCAAGTTAACAGCAGACTCGGATAGCAGTCCAGGTGCTTGGATACAGTCAGTCAGCCACTCACAGAAGTCAGGGACCGGGTTGGCTGTTCCTAAAACATGAGAATGTCATGCAGCCCACCAGCTGAAGTGGCTTTTCCTGCCCTGTTGTGGGCTGTTTTGTCCCCATAATGAGACAAAGGGAAGTATTAATACAGATAGAATTGGCTGGCGTTCAGGCTTCATGATGTGGGGGTTTGGGGTGGGTGAAAGTGAGTGAGGGAAGATATTGCATGCAACAGCGAAAGTGTTAGAATGAGAGTCTTCTGCGTGGTGAATACAGTAGCAGAGATAGAGTGAGCACAAAGGTAATAGTGAATAGTCTTCTCACACAAGCATCATTCAAGAGGAGAGCCATAGAGGCAGGATTGGAAGCTAAAGAGGCATGTTTGAAACAATTGGGAAAGAAAACTCCTTTAGCTTTACAGTCAGAAAGCTTCCATGAAACCTGATTAAACTGATACTTAACCAAAAAAAAAGTAAGATGCAGACCGCGAATCCATTTCCATCAGCCTTTTTGCACCACTGGCTCTTCTAGAGCTCCTAATCTATTCTTATTCATGCATCCACTAAAACTGTTGATTGTGATATGTCATGCCTTGGATTTCTCTCGACCCATACAGAACAAGGTATTGAACCATTTCTGTTTGCAAGACAATCCTTTACTATCCATAAGTTTATATTATAATAATAAAAAAAACCTAAACTTAAACCTCACCTTAGGATAATCGATCTGTGTGCAATCCTGCTTTGTTTTGACCACACAAAATAGCCTATATTTGACCAATTTATCAGCCTGTAATTTTGAAAATTGTTTTATGTACTTTACAACTTTTTGCAAAACTCCTATGCATATGCACACTCCTATATTTCTGTCCCATGAAGCACATCCATGTGAAAATATTTTGAAATAACTAGTTTAAAAATGCAGGAAAAGAAAAAGACTATATAAAAACATTTGTACATGCAATTGAATTATTTTAAATAAATACAACATTGGGCATTTTGTCAAATCAGCAGCAATGCTCCTGCAATTATAAATGGCTCCCCCTTGCCCTCACTTGTTGACCGTTAGCAGTCGGTCCCGCGCCATCTCGGAGCCCAGTGCCATCTTGTGCAGGCGTCATGGCGAACAGGAACCCACGCGTGTTCATGGACATCGCCATCAACCGCAGGAATGCGGGGCGCATCGAGATAGAGCTCAGGGCTGATGTGGTCCCAAAAACTGCAGAAAATTTCCGTGCACTGTGCACTCATGAGAAGGGGTATGGTTATAAGAATTCGACATTCCACAGAATCATTCCTAAATTCATGTGCCAGGGTGGTGACTTCACAAACCACAATGACACTGGTGGGAAGTCCATCTATGGACACAAGTTTGCTGATGAGAATTTCCAATTGAAGCACACTGGACCTGGTCTCCTATCTATGGCCAATGCTGGGCCAAATACAAATGGGTCACAGTTCTTTATATGTACTGAGAAAACTACTTGGTTGGATGGGAAGCATGTCGTATTTGGTAAAGTTGTAAAAGGCTATGATGTCGTGCAGATGATGGAGAAATGTGGCAGTGAAGGTGGCAAGCCATCCTCTAATATTACCATTGTTGATTGTGGACAATGTGAATAGAAATGTACAATACAAATAAAACTTGATTACTTGAAATTCAAAAAAAAAAAAAAAAAAATGGCTCCCCCCCGTGGAGGCGATACCTCAGCCCGGCTGAGGAATCCTGGCCGGCCAACTGGCAGGAGCTGGAGGCCAACGTCTCGGCTCGCCTAGGCCGCTGGACAGGACTGCTCCGAGTGCTATCTTACAGGAGTCGAGTGCTGGTCATAAACCAGCTGGTGGCCGCCATGCTGTGGTACCGGCTGGTCATTTTGGTCCCTCCTCCTGGCTTTGTCGCTGACATCCAGAGAACGTTGGTCGATTTCTTCTGGGACAAAAAGATGCACTGGGTCGCCGCGCAGGCTCTGAGTCTCCCTATTGAGGAGGGCGGTCAGTCGCTGGTGTGCGCCCGCACCCAGGACGCGACGTTCCGCCTTCAGACCTTGCGGCGATACCTTTACGTCGAGCCTCCTCCTAGATGGTGCGCCCTGGCGACGTATTTTTTCCGCCAGGTGCGTAACCTCAACTACGACACGCAGCTCCTGTCCGTCGACCGTGACGGTTTGCAGGTCGCCCTCAAAACGCTGCCTGTCTTGTACCAGGACCTGATCACTGTCTGGAACATGGTCGAATCGCATTGCGCCTACCCTCCGGCTGGAGTAGCGGCTGTCGTCAGGGAGCCGTTGCTCAGGAACCCGCACCTCCGTACTCGCGGGTTCGAGTGGCTGTCGGAGGAGAGGGCCGCGGCGGCGAGGGTGACCAGGGTCGGGGACGTGCTGGGTGCCGGGGGCCTGGGCTGGACGCTGCCGCAGGACATAGCAGGCAGGGCGGCGGTAGACGTCCAGTACGTGGCCACCGCCATCCGACGCCACAAAACGGCGGTGCTCGGACCCGACGTAGCACACCAGTTGGAGGACGCTCAGGTGTGCGGTGGGATCCCGTCCACGCTCACCCCAGCCCGGACGGAATTTCACATTGGCCCCAAGGTCCCGTACTTCCCGCGGGAGCCTGTGCCCCACAACCTGAGCCGCCTCCGAAATTTTAACTTTGTTTCGTTTAGGGAGGTGAACAGGAGAGCCCTGTACAGACTGCTGCTGCACACCGTCCACCTCTTCTCCCTCATCCACCGTCCGGACACGCCTTGGCGTGCCCATTTGCCACCGGGCGGTGGGGATCCTCTTTGGGCACCCGGTACAGAGGGAGGGAGGGCAGGTCTGAAGACCTCCTCGTGGGTCTGCTCCTGGGCCTGGCCAAACTGGCCATCAACAGGTCCAGGCAGCGGGCCGTGGAGGGGGTCGTTAGGGCCGACTGCCTGCCCCTCTTCCGCGGTTACGTTAGAGCCCGGGTGTCCACCAACACCATGGAATTGTTCAGGGAGGAGTGGGCGCCGCAGGGAGTGGAGTACATTATTTTCCCCCTCCAACTTTATTTTGATTTAGTCCCTGCCCTCTCCTTCACTGTTTCATCACACAGCATTGCCTTTTGTAAAGGGCACTACTTGTCACTGGCCACTCGGGTATTTTCCTATCTTCCTGGTGGTGGAAATTGAATAAAGATTCATGCACCTTGTGTCTTACACCTGCACACACACACACACACAATGGGTGCTGGGGAAAAAATAAGCAGATTTTTAAAAAAAAATAAATGACTCCCCTTCAAGTAGCCTGACAGTGTCATTGTTTTCTTATCCATTGGATAAATTTATGATTAAAGGTACTGATTGTTAGGAACTGTTAATTAGGCTAAAAAGGAAGAACTCCTGATTAGGTGCACTTTCTTTACCTTTAGAAAGGGAGAGAATAATGTAACATGCTGGTAATCAGTCATTTAAAAAAAATGATATCCTAAGAAACTAAAGCCAAGAACATTTGTATGGCAGTTATTAATGGCGAACATGCTTGGCCCCATAAAATTGAGTTCTATTATGGATTAAGGAAGCAAATAAGAAATAGTATCTGCTTTACTTCAGCATATTATTGTGAAAAAGTATGTGAGTACACAATACCACAAATTATCTCCCGCACCTCATTTATTCATTCTGGTGAATTTGTACTTTTTGTGCAAATGTAAAAATGTTAAAAAAGGTCAATGATTGGAAAAGTGCAATTAATCAGTAAAATGTGGAAAATAAATGAATTATTTCAGTAATTTATTCTAAACTTCCAAATGCAATTTGGTTTCAAAAGATTGAATTAAGGATAGTTTGTCACCTTTTGGGACCAGAGTTTACTCATTAATTTTTTTGATTATGTTCAGTACCATAGAAGATCAGAAATACAAAATATTCTGCCTGTGAAAAAAAACCATATTTTCGGGACCTAATATATCAGTCATACTTCAGGAAATCACTGAGAATAGTATATGAAAAAAGGTGTGTGACTGCTCCTGTAAATTCCCATGTGTTTTTCTCTTAATCACTCACTCTCACTTAGAAGTATTATTTATGAGGGAAGAGTTGCAGCGATCAAACAGGTGCACTCGAGAAAAAGAAAATGCAAGTTTATCTTTATTTAATGCAGTTTTAGGTCAGCTGCTTCAGAATGTCAAGGATAGAGATTAAAAAAAAAGGTGTTGAAAAATTCTTTCCAATTAGTTTCCTTTCTAGTCGACCTTTTTTCACTCCTGATAGGTGTTTCTGCACAATTTGCTGACATTCAGGGATAATGTCAGAAAAGCTACTTGCACAAGTCTGTTTACTCCACAGCAAAATCTAGTATGACATTTACTGCAAAAAAAAAGTAAGCATAAAGCTTTCACTTTATTTAATCCATTACACGGTGCCTTGTTTCTAAGCCACACTAAAATTAACTATTCGGGAAATCGTTTAGACTCTCTCAAGTAATCCTTAAAATGACAACGCTCTTCAATCAATAATAAAAAAAGAATTGCTTCTGGGAAAATTACTGCAGAGTCGTATGTTCAATGCAGATTTACTTAATTGCCTCAGGGCTGCAAGATGAAAGCTCTGGCTTGCAAGTTAGAAATTAAAGGCAAGTTTAGTCTATGAAACATTGGTGAGTGAGGTGTAGGTCCAGCTTGAAGTCAATGAGGACCTAGATATTAACAATTGCTTTCTGTTCACCAAGGCTGACCATCAGATAAGCTTAAACATTCAAAACATCATGCATTAACCTCCATTATTGACCTGATATAAGGCATTCTGATGAGACGGTTTGTACTGGTACCATGTCACTACAAGCCTTACCTCTTCCATGAGGCAGATGATGCTCTAGACCAGACCTATATCTATGCTTTGAATATGTACATGAAGCGAATGACTACAGTGTAAGATGGAACCCTTGACTTCGATTCCCAGAGTCTACAATTTCTTTAACTGTATTGGATAACAAAAAAAAATGCTACAAAAATAAGAAGTGCCTTTATCATACAATATGAACATTGACTCACTGTTTTAGTTCTATGCTTTTAGACGTCATTTACCTCTCCCGCCTTCAACACACCCCATCCACCTGGACACCCCATGCTGGCCTCTTACCCACCCTCGATCTCTTCATAGCCAACTGCCGCCACGACATTAACCACCTCAACCTCTCCACCCTCTCACCCTCGGAACATGCAGCCCTCAACTCCCTCCATTCCAACCCCAACCTCACTATCAAACCAGCAGACAAGGGAGGCGTAGTTTGGCGCATCGACCTTTACACCGCTGAGGCTAAACGCCAGCTCACAGACACCTCCTCCTACTACCTCCTTGACCATGACCCCACCTCCCACCA